>NW_027271106.1:0-75000 GCF_040938485.1 Diadema antillarum
AAAATTGTGTGGAGTCTTTCAGATTGGTCATGACGTGAGTAAAAAAAAAAAAGGTTAGAGCTGATAGAATGAAATGTTTGGAAGCTCATAAACTCAGTCAAAAGACAAAATTATTGAATAATGAAACATTTGTAGTTTCATTACATTAGAATATTGGTTGTATGCTACAGCTGCAATGTTAGAAACAATGGTAATATAGAATATAAATCTGGAATCAAAGTGTGTACGGACAAGAAAGGTTTCTTCGTTTCCTCAGACTAGGTGTTTCAAGTGAGATGTTTGTGATTACATTGTAAGTTGTCCTAGTTTGTTATTTAAATATGTTATGTATATAATACGACCAGTATGAACTTAGAGGAAATGATAAAATTGTGTATTTTAACTAGGTGTCTACACGTACATTAAACAAATGGTAACATGCTGAGATATATACCTATGCTTCTTATTTCTGATTCAGGCATACTGATATTTTTAGGCATTAATTTGCTCTTGAAATGCAGACACTGTTTTGCATTCCTCATTTAGCCCACTGGTTACTTCGTCAGAGATATTTGTTCTCCTCCAGTTGGTAAATTCATCCAACTTTATGGCTGATTGCTTGTCATGCTTGGTTTCTCTCCCGACCTGCTTCTTCCCCCCCCCCCAAAAAAAAAGAAGAAGATAGAAATGAAAACACATTTAGAATGCACTCAGTGCCACTCCAAGGTTAGAATCTAAGATATTACAGATCTATTCATCACCACTTGTGTGACACAGTTAGTTTATCCTGATGTATCGTAATTCTTGGCACAGTGATATCTATACACATAATTTGTGTCTTATCTGCCAGGTAGCAGTGCACTGGTGCTTTTATTGTTGATGGATTACGTGTATAATGCAGAGGTGAGCATCCATGATTGACTGGGTTCCATATGTTTATGTGTTGCTGTATTGAGCAGTGTGTACAGAGTGTTAAGAGAGGATTGGTGGGACAGTCCAGAATTACAATTTTAGAGGCCATTGAACAGCTACAGTGTATGCATACTGGTAATTCTCGCTGTAGCATATAACTATGAAAACTTAAACAGCAGCGGCACTATTTAATTTCCATAACAATGAGTCAACAATGCAGTGCCGGTGCACAATGCAAGCTGCATATTTGATGATAATGAAAAGCACAGAGTACTATGTCTATCTCAAAACTACAATAGTTTTGAAAATTTTCTTAGTATACACTTTGTTACTGCAGCATGTTGGGAAAAGAAACATCAACTGATAGCACTGAAAATGTATTTCCATTGCTGTAAGTGTTGTCATATGAGTGCTGCTGCTGATAACATTCACACTACCGGTATGTCTTTGGTTGTTCATCTATACTAAAAGTTAGTTAAGATACAACTAAACCATCTAAGAGGAGAGAAATGAGTAAAGAGATACTTTCAAATCTACACCTGATGAGTGCCTTCCTTCTGTACCTGTTCTTCATCTTGTTCTCATCTTTTTTATGTTGCTTTTTGTTTTGTTTGTTTGTCAATCAACAGGATCCTTAGATCCAAACAGGACTGGCTCTGATTTTCTGGACTTGGTCTAGTCTCCCTACTTCTAGAAAAAGAATCTTCTTTGTACTGGGCGTCTGTGGTGGAACTTTGCCACAATGGCAGGCATTGACGGTCGTGAGTATCATTTCAATACGCAGTTTAATCCTTTCTTCAAACATCACAAAATTTTGCATCGTTGAAGAATAATGCCTCCTGCTATTGTGTATGGAATCTGGCAGTAATACACCACAGAGTTTGTCCTTGAAAAGGTACAAAAAACTTACCCCATGTCACTCGCAAAATGGGTTCTCTTTTTGTACCTAGAATAACTTTTTTTTTTTGGTAAAGGTGGATGATCTAGATAAATTTACTGAAAATCAATGATATTAATTTCCCTTTCATCATGATGAAAAACTCTGAAAAAACTCTGAATTACCTACCTGTATACCAGCATATGAAAGGAATCCCAATTTTAAGGTTGCAAAAAGGCCACACAAACTTTAAAGGCATTATCTAACATTTAAAGATGATACAAAAACCAAGCTTTAGAACTTCAAAATAGTTCTAAAATGTGAGTTAGGGATAGACACAACCAATGTAATAAATCTAATCTGTATATTCAATGTTAAGTATTGTTGGATATAAAAATGTGAACAGTAATAAAATATTTTTTTTTCTAGAGTTAACTGTAGACAGCTTTGGTTTATTGAGAAAAATAGTGATTCCTCCTTTTACTTTTGTCTTCATTGCAAATTTTTTGTATGGTAGGATATTTTGTGATACAACTGACCTACATGTACACATATATGCATCAAATGTGATAACTCGAGCATACTGATCCCAATGGTTAACAGTACCTTTATGTTTCGATGATGCTGGTTCTAAAGTGTGTTGTCCTCACCCTACTTTGTTTCATTTGTCAGATTCAAACATGACATCTGGCTTACATATCAAGTACATGTAAAAGATGAATGCTTGCTGTGCATATAAAATGCTGCTTTGCAAGCATGTTAAAAAAACAGATGCTAGCTGTGAATGATAGTAGTGCTTTTTGTCTTGAAAATTCTGAGGATATGCAAAGACAGAAATCTGGCAAAACATGTTTCTTGATTATGCAGTAGTACTCTTCCTACAAATATTATAAAAATATGCATGATAGTGCCCTCTGTCAGTCAGAAAAGTAGAAGAGTTGGGGATTCACATGTGTACAGCCTATACTGTTTAGTGAGGTAGGCAAAATGATAGAGCAGGGCAGCATGGGTGAAAAGATTTGAAAATGGGATTCTAACTTGCTCATTTTTTTCCTTTAAAACTTAATTTTTTGTTTTTGCATTTGTAAGAGAACTGTTGTCCAACCTCCATTTTTTTTTAGCTTTGAGGTATCAGCTATCATCAGAAGATAAACCACATGGCAAATGAGATCAGTCACAACAATTTTTTTTCCAGAACACTTGGAGTAAAAAAATCCCCAAGTTATTTGTGCAGGTGTTGAAATACGAAAACAAAAAATAACATGAAAAATATATGTAATACATTTTCTGATATGTGAAGATAACAGTTTTCGTATTAAGTTTTTATATCAATTGAAGAGAGGTTTGTCTATAACAGAGTGAGAAATACAATGACTTAATTTTTATGTCATGTTTAATGTTGCCATCCTTAGTATCATTTATCAAGTATATGTCTGTCTCTTACTGTATCACATATTATGCTGTCGTACAGCTAGCAAACCCTACAGTAAGTATTGAAGCAAACCACTGCTGACATTTGCTGTGCAAACAGAAATCTTTGAGTCTTTGAGCTCAGGGGTCACCCTTCCTTCACAGAAATGAATTCACAAATGTCAGTCTCTTTCTCTGCACCATTGCACTTAGTTTCAAAGAATGCAGACAAAGATATTTATTTGCTATTTCAATGCATATCACTGTCGACCTGACTTTGAAGTGCACCAAAACACATTGCACTGGACTTGGTGTTCCTGCCAAGTTAGCTTGAGTAGGTGATGCATGATATCTGTAGTGTTGAACATGCCAAAAACAAATCCTACACATCAATCACTAACCTTTGTTTTTTTTCCCCCATGAAGAATGTCATTTCTTAGCCTGACTCCCAGGCTATATACGTACATGTATACGTTTTACAAGAAGTCTAGTAAATTAAGTCTTGCAAGTCTTTCAAGAAGTGTGATCTTTCACAAGTTATTAAAGAGATGTCTCATTTTTTTTTGGCTGTTCTAAGAGAGACACAGATTGAGAAATATTGTCATAATTGTTAGGTTGAAGTACATTGCAGCAAACTGGCTAGTGTGTTCTGCCCAAAATGCAGAGTATGCCACAAAAATAATAACAATATTGATTGATGTATGTGTGATATGAATTTCATTTGACATCAGTCAGTGATTGGAAAGCATTGTCAAGTACAGTTCACACCCAAGGAAGTAATTTGTGTAATCAGTTGGGTTGATAATTAATTTTTGTATGGCTATGATTTAATCAAATTAAGCAAATAAAATTAAAGCTATTAAGATTGATGTTTGAGTTGTAGTGCATACTGACAAAATTTATAGTTCTAGATTCATTCATTTTGCATGAGAGGCTGTTTAGCAAGCAGCAGAGTGTCTTGAAAGGATCTAATGGTAAAATGCAGTCTCTGTGGTTATACAACCATTTTAATACTGATTTTAGCTTCTAACAAAGTTTGCATGATTTGAATGTGAAGTATTGTTCTCATGTCATTGCATGTTTACCCATTACTAACAGTATTAATATCCCACATCCTGATTTTGGTGTTTTTGCTGTGATAAAGTATTTACAAGCACCTATCTTTTGTTCTGTTTTAAGATATTGAAAACTTGTTTCTTTATACTGAAAAGATACCTTTCATGAGTTTTCTAATGAATGTGATGCATGATTATTTGAATTTTGCCACTTTGTTTGAGCTTGATTGCAACAGCTCTTTTTCATTTAATTATAAGTACTGTATCAAATATCTCCCAACTTTGATTGAAGGATGCCTGATTATTTTGTGTCATTAAAGTGATAACTGTCAGTGATCTTTTAATATCCACTTGTTAACTATTTGAAAAAAAAAAGTTTTTCGGTGTACAGAAGACTGTGCTTTTTGCACTTCAGCTATAACATATCTAAATATAATACATAATTTCCAGTAAGGTCCTAACAAAATTTCTGCCTGTATTGTGTGAAAGGGAATTTTGCATGTTGTTTGGTCTTCTGAGTTAGTTACCACAATACTTTTGATATGGCAGGATATGTATGGTTGCATGCATGGTTTCAATAACATTTGAGGGACAGGTATTGTTGTTTTTTCAAACAGCAATGCTACCTCTCTGAGTAACAATTGTGTACGATATGGTCAGAAAAAAAAATGTATTTATATATGTGACCCTGCACCTCAAAACAAACAAAAAGTCGCCAGACATGAATTTTCAGTTAAGACCATATTCTGAAAGAGCAGACTTTAAGCTTTAAAATGATGTATAACTCAAATCAAATGGACTCTGCTAACCTATTTAAATATTGGAAAGAAAGCACAAACTCAGGAAAAGTGTGAACTGAGAAAAGAGGCTCTGAAGTACAGTGTCTATTCAAGCGCTTAATCTTTACCAAACCGTGCTGGCTGTGCGATGAGTGGGACAAAAAACAGGAAGTAAACCACCAGAGTAACAACAATGAAGGAATTATCAGATTAAACTGAAATTAAACATGCCTCATTAACACATTCTGTCCATAATTAATGCCAACTTTCAAAGCAGTAGCACTATCCTTTCAAAAGTTATTAGAGTTGAAAGTGAAGAGTATGGACAAGGTTTTTCAGAAATGAAAAAGGGATTCTAAAGACACACCTAATCACACTATTCTACCAAAAATGTTCGAGATAAACTGCTAAAAAAAACACACTTTCCTGCCCGATTTATGATACCAAATTTTAGCATAATGTAAAAGAAGACCCGCTCTATCAGAAAATATGAAAAAGTCAAGTTCGGCTAGGTTGACCCATTTCACTTATTTTCAGTCCTCATGCAAAATCAGTGTGTGCGACTTTATGTTCGTTTTGAGGTGCACGGTCACATGTTTTTATGTGTCCAACAGTAGATGAAGGCTTTCTCTGTCCATACTGGTGTTATGTTTGGCTTCGATAAACTTAGTGATGATAAGATAATACTTGGCCGATATATTTCTCTTTTTTGTTCATTTGGTGATATTTCCTTGATTGTAAAGTGGTATGTCTTCTTTTTCCCCCTTTGTGATAGTTCCCTTGGCGGCGCTGATCTTCCTCGGTGTCATCTTCATCTTTCTTACTTTCCTGGTCCTGATGTTCATGTACCTCAACAAGATGGCCTGCTTTGCCAACTGTGGTGGCTGCCCCTGTCTGGAAGAAAGGAAGGCGAAAAAGGATAAGCAAGCTATACTTGGTTAGTCAGACAAGTTTGTAACATTAAGTTAAAAAAAAAATACACTAGTCCCAGTAATTGGTATTCATGGTGGTAGAAGCTTCCTAAGGTCAAACAAGATATTGGTGATAACAGTAATGATGGCGGTAGTAATATAATTGATGACTAATACAACAGATATGACAATGATAGCAAGTATATTTTTTGTCAGTGAAGGGTAATTTGTCGATCAGTTGCACTTAAAAACAAAAACTTGATGCAAGGGATCGTTCATTTTGATTTAATTTACAGTGTTGGTTATGCAATGCAATACATATTCGCCTAGAGGGTCCTGCCTTCATATTACTTCATCAACATGACTTTTTGTACAAGAACCATGCACAGCAAGCACATTATTTATTTTAGTATCTACACTCTTTTTTTAATACACCTATATGGTTTAAACAGTCTTCAGCCATTATCATGTCCAGGTAAATGCAAGACCTAATGAATTTCATGTTTACATAAGACAGATGTTTACAGTTGTTTGAAAATAACATCATCATTAATATAACATAAAATTAGAGTATTATCTCCTGTTTTAGGAAGGTCAAAGTAGTTTTCATTTACTTGATATCTGCCACCTCTTCATTTTTGTTTTCTTTACACATTTCTTTCTCCTCTTCCTCCTATCATTCTGTTCGTTCTTCATTTTCTTCTATCATCTCTTATCCTGCTTTATCCTTTCCTTTTATTTCTCCTCCTCTGACTCTTTCTTCTTGTACCTCACTGCTTTTCTTTCTATCTTCATCACCAAATTCTCCTTCTTTGTATTTTTTTACAAATTCATATTTGTGTCATCCTCTTCAATGTGATTGTCTTGCATCACAATGTACCGCTCTTCTTTCTCCCACCTTCTGTCTAAAGGAGACAGCTTTGGTTACAAGGATGAGGAGTCATCTTCGGACAGCGAAGATGAGACCATCCTCCGATACCAGCAGTCTCTCCTGCCCCCAAATGGCAAGGAGCCTGTCATCAACAAAGCTCTGAAGAAGAGGACTAATGTTGAAGGTAAATACAGAGTCAGGGATTTCTATTGAAAGGATATGCATGCAGTAGATACAGTATATAAATACTGGTGCATTCCCTCCCCCTTTATTTTTTGTTAAAACAAAAGAAATAGAAAAAATGGAGGGGGTGTGTGCACCTCCCTTTATTTTTGTACCTCCCCCCCCCCCCCCCCTTTACATAATTCCTGGATCCACCCCTGGCTTTATCGCAATTTTAGAGGTATTAAGTCACTGGTATCATGTTGTAGAGCTAGATCTCATCTACGTCATGGTGTCAATATTAAGTTATTTCCATTTTCAGTCAAATATGTAAAATTGAAACCACAAAGGCACCATTTTACCATATATTTGGAATAATTCTTAGAACTCTACCCACTTTTGATTATTGAATAAAACTTTCTATTTCATGAGACTTGATTGTTTCATTTTTATCTACATTCAATCTTAGAATGTGATACTGCCTTCCTGATTCTAAACTGACAATATATATATATATATATATATATATATATATATATATATATATATATATATATATATATATTTAGGGGGTAGTAGCTTGTCCTTGTAAAAGGGACAACATAAATGACAAATATCACAGCCATACCCAAGTGTATTTGTCATTTTGCAGTTATGAAAGTGACAATGTTAAGACACTTTCTTGGTAAGGCATGGTGAACCCAATACAATTGTACTTGTATGAATTTTCTGCACATTATATTAAAACACACGTTAAGGGGAAAAGGGTGCCCCTGCGAGTATTGCATTAATTACGAAGTGATTAAATCAAAGCAGTGTAAATAGACCATGATGTTTGAACATGCTTCTCATATTGTCCCATGTAGTAAATCACACGGTGGCAATTAATACCAGGGTTTCAGTATGGGAACCCAGTTTTTGCTGACCATGGGGAAACAACCAGCACCTTTACAATGTTCGTTGGTTTGGGTTTTTATTTTTGACATTGGAATATAAGGGTAAAAGAGTCAGTGTCAATATTATTTTTTTTTTTTCCGTAAAGGTCTTTCTGACATTTTCCTGCTGTGGCAGTTCTGAATGTCATATTGAAATTTTAGGATTAGAGTATGTGTTTGATGATTGGCAACAAGTAAATTTCTCCATGGATATGGAGTGTTCATTACATAGACTGGGGTGTAATATTTTGTCACCATTCAAAAGTGTTTGAGTAGCACCAAACCCTCATGTCCATGTGCAGCTTTGTTTAAGGGGAATGAAGTACCAAATACCAAATACATATGGGTGAAATGAATGTAGCGATAGTACAGAGGTAGCAGAAACAACAGTGAAGTTTGGGGAAAATGGGACAATCTGTTGAAAAGTTTTGGATTTTCAAAATTTCAGGGCCACCATCGCTGAAAGCAAAGACTTCTACAGTTTTTGATGTCACATGTGGACAATGATAAAAAGAAATTCCACAAAATTTCATTCTTAAAAGAAAAGTCACATTCCCTTGACTTGTTACTAATATATGTGAAGGGTAATATGATTCCCCTACTTTTTGAAAGATATGAGTCAAGTGCTGTTTTATGCATGCTACAAATGTCAAAATGTGTTGAATTTTCTGTCTATTTTTTTTTTTTGTATGTGTATCATTGTCCATATGTGATGTCACAAAATGTTGTAGTCTTTTCATCCAGCAATTGCAGCACTGAAACTTTTAAAAATCCTAACTTTTCAACAGATTGTCAACTATTTCTCAAACTTTGTTGATGTGTTCTAATATTGCTGTATTCCCTCCATGTAGATATATATTTGGGTTTTGTGCTCCTTTAATGATGAGTGAACGTGAAAGATCTGTATCACCGAGTCTATGTGTGTTCCTATGTGTGTGCATTTTCCTTGGCAGACTATACCAAGATGATATCGAAATCTGTCTGAGACACTGCAGTTATTTGAATGTAAATGAATGAATGAATGAATGAATGAATGCTCAAATGCACAGTATGTACTTGCAGATATGGAAGGGGAGAATAATATGTTCATCTGGCCACATTGTGAATTGGAGAATGTGTTTCATGTATTTCATGTATTTATAGAGTTCACATATTCAGAGAAAAGAAATTAATTGACATCATGTCAAGCAAAGGAAAACCAACCAGTGTCTGAATTCAGTGTATCTATGAAATCAGCAAATGATGAACTGAAATAAAAAACCAAAGATGATTATTTACAAAATGTCTGATAAAAAGAATAGCACTTTTTAGGGAAAATTTGACCATAAAAATCAGTGTTCATTCCTTTCAATTGAGAGGTGCAATGCTACATATGGCAATCTGTATTCATTAGTCATTAATAATAGGCTGTGTTTCACTGTCATAGCACTTCGCACGTAACAAATGCATACATTTTGAATACGAAGTGAATCTCTGTATCATCGGTCTGCTGCCGATTTGGCCATCTTGCGTGAACGTAGTGCCCTCTTGTGCTCCGTTTTTAAAATGCTTCCATGTGGAAAGCAGGCCAAGACCTGTTGTACATCCATGATGTGGAGATCCATGAGTCTCCATCGTCATTTGCAGGGCGTGACGCTGGTGAAGACTCCGATGGTAATATCTCGGAAGATGGGGAAAATATACGCCTCTTAGGTTTGTCCCATGCGTGCGATGTGGTGAAGCACCTAGCTGTGAGGCACTGTGGTCTTAACACACTAATTCCAGAGATGCTAACTGTAACATTTTTTTTGCAGTATTTAGTACTATTTTTTAACCCAAAATGCTGAAGGCTTCATTCAAAGTGCTGTTGTTTCCAAATTTCATTACCACATATATGATGTGTATTGCAGGAGAGGTAAATATACTGTTTTTCCACCAAAAACATATATATATTTTTTCAGCCCATCAGAATTCGGCAATGTAGATTACAAGGTTGGCATCTCTGTAATACTGCTTTTGTTTTTTGACGAGTGTGTGTTTCTATGTTGGGGTTGCACCTGATGCATATGTAGTTGGTTGGTCACAGAGTTACTTGCTATTATAACACTTAACCATAGCATTCGAATCGCTGTTGAATATGTGTTTGCCACTCGTTGGAAGGTATAGACAACTAAGATCTGACATTTTGTTGTTGTTGTTGTTGTTGCTACATTATACCTCCAAGAGCAATTTTCACATCTGCTTTAGATGAAACTTGAAATACTGTTCTGCCCAGGTTCATCTCAAGTAATTATGTTGCTTCTCAATGTGAAAAGACACATTTGGGAAATCATAATAATTATCAACTTTTGTGGAATGACATGTGTGAACTCTACCAGTGATGTGCATTTTAATAAATTAAATTATGATGATGAACTGAATATAATGATGATAAAAGTCATTAACAAAGTTGGATATGTGGGTTTGATTAAAGATACTAAAATGAAACATGAAATGAGGTACGTAACACATCCAGTCACACAGGTTAAAATTAACCAAGGAGCTTAAGGTAAGCCTCAACCTATTTTCATGTCACTAATGGTGAGCCAGCGGGGGACACTAAAGGTGGTAAAACCCTGTTTTTAACAGCACCTTACACATGTTCACTAAACCAGTTGGTTTGAGTGGGTCGGAATAGGGGTGATGGCAACTTGTGACTGCATGAGGGTGTGAGGCATAGCTAATTATGTTCCAGACCAATCGAGAACCCACTGAATCGTGGCAGTTGTTACTGACAAATTAAATGAGCCATGGCACTCTTGGTTTTATGAGGTGGGGTACACTAAATCAGACTCTACCAGAGACTCCAACTCTCCCGTTGTCGACGGTAGATCTCCCGCCGAAAGCCTATTTTTGCAGAATCTCCCGCTCTCCCGCTTGAGATTTAATTTCTCCTGCCCTGGCTCTGTGTCTCCCGTTGGAAAGGATTTCTTACTTATTGCTATCGTATGTTGAAAAACTTAGTCTTAGATAGCACCAGAGAACATGTAGAACCTAGGAACTTCGCGGTTCGCACACATCAACTTGGAGTCTCCCGTTTGCTTGGGGTTTCGGGCGGGAGAATCTCCAGATCAAAAGGTGCTTGGGGTTAGAGTCTCTGCTCTACCATCGCTTATTCTGGTGCATGAACCTAGATTACAGGCAGGGACAAACTAGTATAAACTACATGTCATGTGGATGTGTGTGTATAGAGATAGAATTAACAAAGGGACCACTGATCCAGAAATCCATACGGACATATACACACACAGATGCACATATACACATAGACACACATATATACACAGACACACAGATACACAGACACACATAACACAAGTGTAATCAGTTTTCAGAAGAGGACTACAGCCAATTCAGATAACTTTCTGTTATTGGCTAATGGGGAAAAAATGTATCAGTATAGACTCGTAATCCATCTGAAGATAAACTCTTACACCTGCGCACATTAAATATGAAGTTCAAATATTACATTTTGCTATTAAACATGAAATAAGCTAATCTGCACATTGAATGTGAACTAGCTTTGCACTTCTGAAGTTATTTTCTCTCTCACCTCAGAAACTGGAGTTATGAGTTTGTGGTTTGATAAAGAATGATTTGGTGACATTTTTAGTTAAAAAGTAAAGCAGGATATCAGTTCTAATCTTATTGCATCACTATTTTGCTTTAAAAAAATGTACAGTATGTGTGTTATATATATACAAATTGTACATATTCAAATGACATTGTTTCTCTGTGAGTTTATGTATTTGCGTTTGATTGTGTTATTCTTTTACTCACTTTTGATATGGCTGTTCTCAAGCTTCGGTAATGCCCAAGCTTCTTGTGGTTTTGTATCACAGGCAAAGGAAATCCTTCTGACTCTGCAGATGTATAATCTTTTTACAGCTCTGTGAAACAGTTTTTTGAACGCATCAAAGAAACAAGGATTGGAAAGATTCTACACTTCTCTCACATTGTCCAATATTCACATGGAAGTATGACAGCACACACACCCATTATTCTGAGCCTCATGTTTGCCATATGTCCATTACAGTGTACCTCTTTACGTGCCACGTTCACATATTCCGCTCAAACACACAAACCCGCCCAAACCGCTCGATAAATCGCCAAATGCCACGTACAGTACAATGAAAACGTTTCTTGCGATTCCTTTCCTCTCACATATAGTTTGCATTTTATGTGGTGATTGACTAGCAAGCAGTGATCCCTACTGTATTTGAAGAGTTTGTTTGCAAAAACAGATAAGTCCATATATGTTAAATGGAAATATTTGCCATTAAAGGTCAGGAAAAATGAAGAGAATAATAAGAAATTTTTTGCTTCTTTTGACCATAACTTCAAAAATGTACCTTAATATGTAGTGACCAATATATCATTTAAAATGTATTATTTTGTACTTTATGACAGATACCGTACTTCAAAATCTTCAAAAATGGACTTATCGGTTTTTGCAAACAAACTCTTCATTTGCATGTAAATTCTAAGTTTCTACCGAAATGCTGTTTTATGTGCAAAAAGTCATACCTTTACAGTAATGTAGCTACTGGGCATTTGAAAAAAAAGCAATCATTGATTTATCATACAATTTACATCAATGCAAAGCTTGGCATTTTCTCTACAACTTTGCTCACTATGTCTACATTCAACAGATATGTATAAAAGTTACATAGATTTGAAAAACAGAATGTTTCTCAAAGCATGACTGCAAGTGTACGTTGGTGTCTCAGAATAATGTGACACACAGGGGTTTCCACCATGGCACATAAAGGGTTAATGAATAAAGTCAAAGCCTCTCCATGTTTGAGCTGACTTTGATATTAGGTAAAGTTAAACATACAGAAGAGTTAAGGTTGCATTTAAAAGCGAACAAGCCAATAAACAATATGAAATTCACGTCTCTACAATGTATCAGGACAATTAACGCCAATGGACAATTAACTCTGGGCTAAATACCACTTATATAGTGATGGGGTTAGAGTAAAGATTAGGGTTAGAGTTAGGTTTAGGGTTAGAATTTGGGTTATGGTTGGGATTAGGATCGTTTTTTGTTCTTGTTGTTTGTTTTGTTTTTGTTTGAGAGTATATCCCAAGTTAATTTTGTTCTCACCAACAATTTTTGCTGCAATGTTTCCTCATTTCTCCTTCGTCTGTTCAAAGTTCAGGGAAACCTCTCTGCCTGCCCCCACCCCCACCACACTCCAATACTTGTTAATTATTGTTACACACAATGTAATCACTACTGATGTATGCAACTATCTTTTACCACAGATGACAAGTTTTTAAGCATTTGCATTCAACAATTGACATTCTTCTCTCTTTGTCTATTTTTACATTATCACCCTCATTTCAGGGTGTTTTCGTTTCACATGATCACCAACATTTGTTAAACGCACACAGTCTGCCAGCATTAAAAAATTCACTTGAAGTCTTTGTGTGTATGTATCATATACAAATAACTTGCCAATCGGAAGTAGCTGTATGTGCTTACAAATGCTTGGTATATGAAGTGAGACTTTGATAGTGTAAGGCAGAAATTTTCCACCACCTGCCATGAACACTGAGTGAGCTCTGTGTATTAAAAGCTTGTGACCAGTCAGGCGTGGTCCTTGCCAAAGTGGTGCCATGCTAAATAATGCTTTTGGTCTCACAACATACAAAGCGCCCTCTTGTGTCAATACCGTTACATCTTTCTTCCCTTCTTAACCCGTTGAGGATGGTTTGATTTTGCTACAACACGCATTTCCCATAGACGCTTGCCCGAGTATACTCGGGACTCGTCCTCAATGGGTTAAAGGTAATTCAGCCAATGAGACTTTCAATAACTATGGAGCTATAACACAAGACTTCTGGCCATACACTCTTTATAGCGTCAGCAGATCAGTTACTTGTATGTACTCAAAATAATGTTACTCCAGACAATCATTGAGCTTTGCTCATGGATCAACAACAGCCAATGCATGTAACAGCGTGGATTTCAAGTGTATAAATTTATGTAAAAATAGCTTGGAGCAGGGTTTTCTGCAGAATCCATTATTTGGTCCCTGAGGGAACAAGTAAGCATACAATGTACGTTTGACTAAAATGATAAACTAACTGATTGTACGTTTTGGCAAGTAAAGATAATGTCATATAGCCATCCAGATGTTCTTCACTGTATGGTGACTTGCATATATGCCACTTAGGAGTAGAGATGAATTTTTAAGCATTTCCTGCAGCTGACGAGTTCAGAACAATTTTTAGATACAAAAGTAGGGCTCGACAGGGGTGGCCAGGGGCCACTGAAGATTCATGTCGGGCCACTGCATTTTATCGTTTAGGTAGCCCAATTGAGCAACTGAGATTCAATATGAATTTTTATTTTTTAATTTATTTTGGGCCATTTCATATCTTTTTCGGGACACCAAAATTTCAGATCTAAATTATGGTTTTTAGTGGCCCAAACAGGTCACCAGACAAAAAATTAGTACTGAACCCTGCATACGTACATATATAGTATACATTTATGATATATAATACTGATGCCCATTTTGAAATGTACAGAGCAAATTTTATGTCATAAGTTACACCCCCTCAACAATAACAAAAAAATCAAAAATTTAATTTTGCTCAGTGTGACAATAGGACGTGCAGTATATGTGTGTGGCACATGTATGGTTATTCTTTGTCATATTATGAAAGTTTGCGGTCAGGTTTTTGCTACGGTAGGTCACAGTGCTTGTGATACATGAAATGTAGTAAAGATATATTAGAGGTTGCGTGGGTATATTTTGATAAACCAAGTATTCATGGTCTTCAATAATGTGGATTATGAATCATTTTATTGCTTTTTTTCTTCACTCAAGGCAAATCAAAATAAATATCACATTACCTTGTGATCAGTAACTGTAAAGATTTATTGTGCGTATACAAGGCGTGGGCTAATATGAACGCTGTCTAGTGATCGTGTATTTTAGTGCTTGTGTAATGACATTGTGGTGGTATCCTGTTTCTTTTTATGGGTTTTGATTCAGCTGATCATAGCTGTAAGTTCAGAGCAGCCTTAATTACACGTACATGCATCTGCTTGTTGATTTCCTTGATCCTTCCCATCATCTGTTGATGTTCTATTTAGATGATTGTGGTTCTTGTATGGAGTGATATGCTAATATTTTCCCAAAGCACACAGTTGCCTATTTCTGTAACTCGTGTAGGCCACAACAGAAGTGTGTCAACCTAAAGGAGAAGTTCCCTTTAATAGCGTTATTTTTTACACTTGCTGAAGAAGGCTTGATAGCAATATCTTTTAAATCCCACTGCTTATGTCGTAGATGTATTTTTGTGTGTGTGTGTGTGTGTGTTTTGGGTGTAAAGATTTCTGTGAAATTATTATTTAATAAATTAATGAAATGTGTGTTGTTTCGTTGTCTTTCGTGTTCCATTTTGAAATGTGTGTTCTATGAGTGTATGATATGGATGTCACTAGATTCATGAAGATTTTCCATTCTATGGACAAAAAATAAATGAAGTGAAATGAAATGATATGATATGATATGAAATGGAAATAACAAAAATGAAGATTGGTCACTGTCTCATATGTTTGTGGCCAACAAAGTATCAATTTTAACCCCATATCATCATACCAGCCTATAGTAACACTTGCTCTATGTGTAAGTAGTGAATCTAATGTATGTCATATCAAGCAGTATGGGTTATATATCTTGCATGATGATTACCACCTGGTGTATTCCCAGTATCATATTTTGACAGTGTATTGCATGCGTGTTTTAGTGAATATTTGTAATATACATTTTATCATATGTTCACTTGTTGCAAAGAGGAAAGCTGTATGAGGCAATTACTTCCACTAGGGACTAGTATTGATTTTATTCCTCTAGACAAGTACAAGGTATTGTTCTCAATGGCACCATTCTGAGAAGTCTCACCCAAACGTCCTCGTACCCAAATGTTGTTGTACAGGATGGGAGGTGTGTGCTGTAACCTTGTACACGGGGATCGAAAAACAGCAATGCTGAAAAAAATGGCAGAACAAAGGTCATTATCTCAATGAATGTTCTTTCCCTTGATATGCGTGTGAGAGAAATATCTGTACTACCATGTAAGTGTCATTTGGAGATACATCACATTGTTGGAATATAAATTTGCAGCAAATAGCCAAAGATGTTGGTAGTTGCAGCTCTTTTTTTTTCTCAGGGAGCCAAAGAGCTGAAAGAAAGATTCCGATGATACAAGATGACTATATTGAGCAAAAAGAGTGAAAGTTTTATGTACCGACATTGATCCTGCATCCCTCAGTTGTCTTCCAGCCCATCCAAGGCATATTTCACATGTAGCTAGTTTGTGCCTTAACTGTGCATCGGTATTGATTTTGTACCCCACTGCCTCGGAGCTCGTCAATTGTTGCCACATGATGGGTGGAGAAAAATTCAATACTTGGACACAGAGGCCTGTGTGCTGCTAATATTCAGCTACTTTGTTTAGTGTTCCTGCAAGAGGATATTAGTACGCAAGGAATTTTTCCACTTTGTTGTGGTGGAAAGATAGAAAATTTGTGTCCATTTGGTGGTCTTTGAAGAACATTTCTGAGACAGGGACAACTTCAACTGTCTGATAAAATCATATTTCCCGGTGGCAAGCAGAAAGTTTGTGCAAGTTTTGTTGCAAGACATGGCTCTCTCGTGGGCAAGTAAGCTGTTCTACCTCCTTGCATTATCAGCTGGTGTGCTAAAATCTGGAAATTCCATTGAGAGGAAAACTCAGTTGTGCCTACTTAAATGATGAAAATACATGAGATCACTTTGAAATCCCTTCTTGGGGTTCGGACATAGGAGAGGGACCAGAAGATATTGGCTTGCCAAGGGAGTACAACCCATGCAGAAGAACTCCATTTGGTGGTCTGCCACAGGAAACAAGTGACACTGATCAGTGTGAAAAATGGCGTTTGATGAATTCTCTCAATTTATCGGGAACTTCTTCAGTTCCATCCTCCCCGGAAAGGGGGAAACAAGCAGCGACCCTGCCGAAAAAGAGAGCATGCTCCAGGATGGAGGGAGGGATGGTGTCAGCAGTGAGGAGGGTGGTTCCGCCGACTCCGAGCAAAGACTGCCGGAGAAGGATTGCTTAGCCAGCATGCAGCATGGTCAGCCAGAGTACGATGGGAGTGATGGGGGAGGGGAGGAGGTTGATGGGGATCTTGAGACGATCACAGAGGGGCAGGTGCTGCGCGTCCCCGTCTCCCGTCTCTATGCGACGGACAGCGAGCACTGCCTGAGCGAGGGGACGTCAAACTCCGACCTCAGCGACATCACGAGCTCCAAAAGCCTGCCTGTGACGAGCCGGCTCAGGGTCAGGGATGACCAGCGGCAGCGGCTCCTGCCCAGAAGCGGTTCCGAGAATCTGCAGGTCCAAGTCCGGGAAAGAAATTACCAGAAGAAGATTGTTCTGACAAAACACTATAGCCCTCATCGCTACCATGGTAAGAGGTTCAGCATTAGAAAACCAAACAGTTGTATACACTGCAAATCAAAATGTCATAAAACCTTGTCATAAAATCTGGTACCGGTTAGGTATCACATTTACAGCTCTTTTGTGGAGTTACTGACCCTCCCTATTCTACCATTGTCATGTAGCTCGGCTCATCAGAACATATCAAACAGATTCTTTGGCCTCTTTTAGAGTTCTCGTGATCACAAAATGTGATATCAACCCTATTGCTGATTCATGTCTTGTCACCAAACGATGACAGCACTGTACATCATGTGGTGAGGCATTGAGAAAACTAGAGCAAAAGGCTAGCTGGAATACTCTATCTGTATCACAGAGGACCTTTGGTTATGCTCGTCTTGATATGTGTGTGGTCAGTAGAATTTCCCAGGAAAAGGCTCCATGTTATTCAGCCTTTGTGCGAGAAAATGACTTATCAGCTGATGGCCTGCATCTATAATAGAAAAGAAGTAACTGCAAACTCTTTGTTCCTGTCCCAAAGAGCTTCTGAACAAATTTTTGATAGCATGCTTTATGTTGTGGACAACCTACTTTTTTAGTTTGGAACTTTAAGTACCCAAAGTTTCATCATATATGTCATGTATGTTTTGCTTTTTCCACTAATTTTGATTATGTCAAGAATATAGTTCTGCATGCTGTGTCTTGACACAAATGCGTGAAAAGTGGATAAAATTTAGAAATATCTGATAGGGAGTACAAGGCCCACATCTTAATTAAGCTTAGCCCCACTTTGATTATCACCCTCTTGTGATTACTACATTTCAAAGAGCTGTAATCTTCTTTATCCTTGCCAGGCATTAGCCATTTTTGCAATGATTCATGTAGATTGTTTGTAATCCTGACAGCAAAAGTAGCTTGATACCATGGTCATGGTTCTCATTTAACTTTCTTGAGACCATCACATCTTATAGTAACATAGATAGTACAGTATGCCGTGAGATATAGGTTATGAAACATTTAGGAAGAGTGTGGTCAAACTATATTAGAATAATGCTTCTTATTAGTAGGTAGAGAAAAACTGAAACTATACATTGCCCTTGAAAGTGGTAGAAATAGAATATGTCCAAACTGTAGATAGGATAGATGGATGTATGTAGATATACATTGTAGATATACATTGTAGGTAGGTAGGTAGGTAGGTAGGTAGGTAGGTAGGTAGGTAGGTAGATAGATAGATAGATAGATAGATAGATAGATAGATAGATAGATAGATAGATAGATAGATAGTAGGTAGATAGATACATACATAGATTTTGATTTGATTTGATTTGATTATGGTTTATTGAAACAAACATGCAAA
Source organism: Diadema antillarum (assembly GCF_040938485.1). Taxonomy (NCBI): domain Eukaryota; kingdom Metazoa; phylum Echinodermata; class Echinoidea; order Diadematoida; family Diadematidae; genus Diadema; species Diadema antillarum. The sequence continues at coordinate 18,714 of NW_027271106.1, forward strand.
GATAGATAGATACCTGTAGATGTGGGTAGGTAGGTAGATTGAAATTAAGTGGGAAGAAAGAGGAGAGAGTTATGATTACTGTAAGCCAAAGAATGTTGAGGTGCATTTTAATTTCGCAAATTTTGCAAGCGCCAAGATTCGAAAAATTAAAATGCACGCAAAAGTTCTTGTCTACACTATATGCAATGAATGCCACCAGCAATTCGTGAAAATTTCATGCTACGAAAAAAGGTCGTCGGCTCCAATTTGCAAAAATTTCATGCCGCGAATATATCGTGTTTTACAGTATTTGTGTATATGTTTGTGAGTAAATGACAGGTACGTGTATATGACGATGGCTCTTAGGATATGATACAAGATATGATCAAACCTAGACAGCATTGTTGCTGTGGCGATGAAGTGGCATTAGCAGTCCATTGACCATGTCATCTGCTGCAAAGTAGATTTAGACATTGTATTCTTTTGTGATGTCATCAGAGAGAGAGAGAGAGAGAAAGAGAAAGAGAGAGAGAATGTGTGTGTGTGTGTGTATGTTGTCTCTCAGTCTCTCTGCACTTCTAGCTAGACTAGAGTCTGTGAATAAGATGGGAGAATGTGAGAGATGAATTGAATACTAGATAGACAGCAAAACAGATATACGAAGAGAGTTTATGAAAACAAAAGGGAAGACAGGGGTCAAAGTAAACTTTGATTTGGTGACTTGAAGCAGCTGAAGTTCTATATCATTATTTATTTGATTTAATTCATTTTCTGCATTCCTTTTTCATTCAACCATATAGCAAAGTCTGTCAAAGTTATCAAGTAATTTCTGAACAGTGGAAATACATGGAAACATGTAAATGTTTGACTTACATGCTTCAAAAAGTAGAATGGATAAACTGAAATTAGATGTCACTCTAGTTCAAACTGAATTCAGTGAATAAAGTAGAACCCAATGAAAGATAAAATTGTACAAGCTTTGATTAACTTGGACACAAGAAATTAAATGAAATCAACTGAAAAGATTCACATGTCTTCAGGAGACATTGATATGGGTGACAACATCTAGACAAACTAGATGAAGTGGTGATGTCATATCTTACAAGTTTCTTGTGGACATTCACAAACAACTTCACAAAATAACGAACAAATTGTACCTTGTGCATCAAAATCATTATTTGAGGTAATATGATATTTCAAACAAAAACTTGGTAGCCAATTAAAGGGAAAGTACAGTTTTGGTGGAGATGAGAATTTGGTTTTTTTACTTTTTGCGAGATACCAAGAAAACACTTATGATATAGTACAGAACATACCATTTTAAGAGGAATTCAAAGTTTATTTGACGAAGATCGGGTTTGGAATGACTGAAACATCAAAAAACAAAGTAAAACAAAGCAATCGTAACGGTGTGGGTCCCACACTTTATTAGAATCGCTCTTTTTTGATATCTCAGCCATTTCAAAACCAATTTTCATCAAATAAACGTTGAATTCCTCATAGAATTACATGCTCTTTCACATTTTATAAGAGGTTTCTCATTATCTCACCAAAAAATGTTAGAAACCTTAAATTAGGTCTCAACCATAACTGTACAATCCCTTTAAATGTACAATGTAATAAGTTTGTATAATAATGAGTTTTATCCCAGTCCTTGTGCTCTTAATGAGGGCAGAGAGAGTGCAGTGATTGAAGGAAAACTTCCTATGTATACTTTTCTCACAAGGAGATATCATAAGAGATAAACAGAGGAAGTATGTGATATAGGGAGGGAAGAGTGATAATTTAGGTGATATGCTGATATATATTCAGATCACTGTATTATACTCTTCCATTATTTGTCCTGCTGGCGAGTGCATAGCTGCTTTAATCATGTTTGCATAGATGCATCTTTTAGTAACTGCTAACTACCTAAAATCCAAGAGTACCTTGTACTTAATGGCCCCAAACCAGCACACTCTTATACATTCACAAACTTGAGCTCTACACCTAATTAAAAGAGTAAAAGAGATTGATATACCTCATTTAAGACATGGATAATAGGACCTGTATGCATAACAGTTTCATTGTTCCTCTTTTTGTTCATTGTTTGCCAGTACTTGGCAAGTTTGTTTTTAGTCTATGGGCAAAATGTTGGATTGTATTGTATTTGACTATACAGTTTTAATCATATGCATCCAATAAAAATAGTCTGGGAAACCATAGAACACATAGTCCCAAGGCTTCTGGATGATGCAGCACCCCATTCTTGTGTTGTTATTCAAATGAAGAGACCCATGTAGGATTGTTTAGCTGAAGTGTAAACATGCCTTTCTGTGACTAAGAATGTATTGTGCTCACCCGGTGCCCCGCCAATACATGTTGCCGATGCGGAACTCACTACCAAACACAGCCATGCCAGAACACCCCAGACAATGGGGGAATAGACAGGTTATAATGTGAGGAGATCCCTATATCTGCAAGCAAGCTCAGTGTCTTTTGAAATAGATGTTTCTGCACCATTTGAATAAGATGAGACTGAAAATGCCATTAGGATAATTAAGGTGTGTTCCTTCTCCCCCTTATCTCTTTTCTCCTGTGTGCTAGTATTTGGAGATTAATCCATGGACAAAAATGTGATCCTTTGTAGATTGTGTGCATGGTGAAACTTCATGAATAGTCTCTGATACGCAGGGATTGATTTGTTCCAATGCACTTGCTATTCTGACGGATTCAGAAGAGGACATAAAGTAAGGAGACGTTTTGGTGCCTGTGACCTACATGCAGCCAGGATGGGCTGTTGCTGTTTTTGCTGTTGTACTCACAAAGGAAAGGGCAAATCAAAGGGTGACAGGCGTGTGACGAGCAGCAGGCTCTTGGGGGTGAAGCCGTCGGGCGGCTACACCACCACCACTGACATCACCGACTCGGAGGGAGCTGCCCTCCTGGGCCATCAGAATCCTCGCTATGCAAAGAGGACTTCCAGGCCCGAGGGCCGTAATCAGAAGCGAGGACGGAGTGTGTCCACTCCTGTGCGACCCCACATGACGGCCATACGCATCTTGCCGCGCGACACCTATGACTCGACGGACAGCGACTTCTCGAGCGCCTCGAGCCACGCCACCCGTGGCAATCGGAGAAGATTCGCTATGAGAGGTAGTACCCTCGATGTTACAATGTAATGAGCTTCTTGTATGCTGCCTCAAACTCATCAATAAAAGTTGATGACAAGTTTTGGGAAAATGTTATTTCAAGTCATAGACATTAACTCTCTATTCGGTGTTTTATATAGAAATGTGCATGATTTACCCCTCTGCCCATCAGTTAAAGGACAAGTCCACCTTCATATACATAAGGATTGAGAGAATGCAGCAATATTAGTAGAATACATCAGTGAGAGTTTGAGGAAAATCGGATAATCCATTCAAAAGTTATGAATTTTCTAAGTATCTGCGCACTCACTGGCACTGGATGAGAAGACTACTACAGTGTATGATGTCACATGCGTACAACAATATAAGGAAAATAAATGTGACATTACAAGCTACAGTAGTCTCTTCATCTAGCAGTGACTGAGCAGAAACTTTGAAAATTCATAACTTTTGAACGGAATGTCCGATTTTCCTCAAACTCTCACTGATGTGTTCTACTTATATTGCTTCATTCACTCAACCCACATGTCTATGAAGGTGAACTTGTCCTTTAAGCAATTTCAGATATATGCATGATTGCAATGAAGAGCATTAGATGATTATGATTGAAATTGAGGGAAATCAATTCATGACTCTGCACTTTTTACTTCATTGCTATACAATTACAAACATGCCCTCATTGATTTTGACAGTCCTGTTACTCCCTGATTTATATATTTGAAAGTGAAAAGGTAAAAAACAGAAGAATAGTGTTTGTGTCTAGAAAAAGCACTCCAAGTTCATCAAATTGTATGTAATTAATTCACATACCATTTTCCTCTGTGATTGATGTTTCATGTTTTGTTTTAAGCACTGGGTTTTGGGCCCTGAAATGTAGACCCAGTGCATGTGATCATACCATGGACCTACTGCAGGTCCATGCTCATATACTTATTTTGGGAGTTTCCTACTCTCACATTAGCTGTTGGCACTATAAGAAGTAAATGTCCAAATTTGGTCAGGCTGCAATTAACTGCTCCCCTCTTCACCCCTCACCTGAATGGAGAATAGTAAATGAAAGTTAGGTGTCTTTATCTCTACCTTGCTTGATTTTCTTTTGCTTTCATAATCCCCCTCTTCCAATTAATAATGCAGGGGTATCAAGGACTGCTTGACACGGGTATAAATGCCAACTTTTAAGGCTATAGATACACTGTGTAACATGTTTGGCTGTGCCTGTTACCATAGGCCATTTTATGGAATACCATACTTGTCTGTATGTCATTATTCTGTAGGATCTCCCTCCCTTTCTCTCTCTCTCTTTAGATTTTGGTAGAACTTTGCCCCCACATTTAAGAACTCAGTTGAAAGGCATTTAAGGGTACCATTATGTGCAGTGCCACCCTTGAGGGGTATTCATTGTGTGACACTGTGCAGTTGTAACCACATGCATTCAATGTATCTGTTACCAAAGGCCATATCATTGTCTGTTCCTGTAATCTCCTTGTTGTAGCCATCACTTAACCCTTTGAGGACGGATTTATTTTGCTATAACATGCATTTCCCATAGACACCTGCCCGAGTATTCTCGGGACTCGTTCTCAACGTGTTAAAGCACCACACCGTATTACAAAGTATTTCCTGTTGAGGAATGCTTGGCCAGGGACTAGAGCCAGTCTCAATCTGCTCTTATTATACAAAACAAACTTGTTCCTCCGTAACACATTCACCCATTGAGGATGGACTGATTTTGCTACAAAACGCATTTCCCATAGACCTGTCCGAGTATACTCAGGACTCGTTCTCAACGGGTTAAGGACTGTGCATGCACATTTGGGTAATACACATTATTCATCAGCCCAAAGTAAAGACAGCAGAAAAAAACTCAACAAGCCAAAAAAAAAGAATAAATAATAATCTGAAAAACTGTTTGGCCTCACTATAATTTTATATTAAAATGATAAAATCTCTCCAAATATTCTGCAGCATTACTGTTAAGATGGTTCATAAAAATGCTCACACTTATGCAAAAACCGATCAGTATCAATTTCCTATTAATTTCATAAGTCTAAATATGTAGAAGGCCCGGCTTGAATGGCTCACCAGCCTCACACCCTCAAACATGAGGTTCATGTACCTGTGCCTATATGACACAGCATTCTGGCACAATTGCATGCAAATTAGGTATATTGCCTCATATTCGCATGGACTTCCTTTAACGATTCTCGTATTAGTTCCAGACAAATTTTGCCAGCTGTAGGCCCCATGGGGGACCACATTCTGTATCACAATCTTCTCTGTGTCACTATTATTTAATGCCTTGGATTCTTCTTTTTTTTTTTAGTAGAACTTTGCCCTCACATTTTGTAGAATTCCATTGAAATGGTACCAGATCAGCATCTTGAGAGCTCGATCACCACTGTTCTGTGGACTGAAATGTAGATTACCTGACTATCCTAATAAGCACCGATGGTGAGAGATTTATCCATTGTGTATTAAGATCTTGCTGCTTGAATACATGTAGCATTGTTCATAAGGATCAGAAGAAGGAGATCAAACTGATTGCATTAACCCTAGAAATCAGGCTGATTTTGCTGCAGATAGATTATATTGTCATGACTTTTTTAAAACTTGGAACCTCTGAATTTCACTGCATGTCTCTCATTCAAGAAAAAGTAGATGAATCTGTTCAAATTCAATACATCAGCACAAAATTGCAAAGGAATTTCTCACAAATAAAAAAATAACTAAATAAATGAAATACCAGTGTCAGAGACAAACCAGACCTTGAATCCTTTACAGTATGTTGTCAATTTAGGAATCAGCTATATCTTCAGCAGCTTTTTAGGCTTTTGAAAATTATGCACAGCAGAAACATGAAGGGCTCAAATGAAAAATTAAAGTAAATGAATTATTTTACTCCATCCTCAGGGCTTTGGTGGCACATACTATGGTACAAGGTAAAGAATATGTAAACATTCAGCATACTTCTGTTTTTGTGCTGGTTTCATGTCTTGCAAAATGCAGAAGTACCACACTGCCAAAGTGTCCACTCTCCCAGTATTCTACAGCTGCTTGGAATTGGTAGTTGGCAAGCTAGTGTGGCAATGCAGAGAGCGAAAAATTTTCAGAAAAATGCATCGACAGGTTGCAAGCAGGCGAATTTCTGAGTCTGAAGGAGTACATAATGCAGAGGATTTTCGACTGTAGCATGCAACCAGGGCACAAGCAGGGAGGTATTCAGGTGAACCATATTTCTGAGTGAATGATACCCTAATCTCTCTGCAACAAAGAGGACTTAAGAGAGCTGGATTGGAGAACTGGGGCGTGATGGGTGGTACATGTTAAGTACCATACCTCTCAGTCACTTTGTTCCTAGCCTTGATGTCTGCTTGCACGCAGTGGTCTGTGAAAGCCACATACATCAGGTTCAAGCAATTAATTCTTGAGTGGGTGGTAGGCATGTTTTCGTGAAGAAATTGCATTTTCCAGAGGCCACCCTTTGTTAGTGGCATAGTTTGGTACAGGCAGCACATGCATTCAAACTTTGTCTCTATAGCTGATTGCACTTGCAACCATTGGGTCGCAGAGCTTCCGGCATGACGAGACCATCTTATGTTTTCTGTTCTGTCTGACAAATAGAGAGAGATTGATCGTGACAGAATTTAGTACCTGGGTTACGGATTGTTTGTTATGTGCTTAACAACGCAAGAATTCCTCATAGGAGCTGGCCAGTGTGAAGCAAACTGATTGCATTCTTTGGTACTTGTATAGTATGGATGCCTATATATGTACTACAAACATATAGATGATGAACTTCTGGGTCTCTGCTTGAATGGTGCATATAGGACCTATGATCACCATCTGCTTCCAAGAGATCATACAGAATCAAGAATTAGTCTGGCCACTTTCAAGTAAATCGAAAGGTGTGTTGACTTTTCTTATCATCTTTTTGGGACCCGCCGCAGAAAAGAGGAAATGCAGTGCGTGGACTTCTGCGTGATTGTCGTGTACAGCAGTTAAGTAATGTCTGCAGAATGCTGACTTGATGATCAGGATCAGATCAGGATGAAGTGCTGTTGTTGTAGAGAAACTGATTCTGAGGAGGAACAGAGCCTTTGCCTGCCAAACGGGAATTATGTGAAAAATTACCAGGAGCTGCCCAACGGGAGGAGAGATGGTAATACTGATGCTGGACCAAAGAGATCCCACAGGGATGCCAAGAAGCTGGAGGAGATTATGCGGGCAAAGCACTCCCAGTCCTGGTCAAGTTCATCTTCTATAGGTGCCTATGGATGCTTGCAGAGTTTAAGTGCAAAAAGGGTTATTGATTGCATTTTTTTTTTTTTTTACACACTTTAACCTGTTGAGGATGAGTCCCGAGTGTACTCGGGCAGGGGTCTATGATAAATGTGTGTTATAGCAAAAGCATCCCGTCCTCAACAGGTTAAAGTGAAACCATGACCAGATAGTGCAAAATAAAGCTTTATAGTGATATCTCACAAGTTACACATGAAGGAATATTCTTGAAGTTACAAGTTAAAATATTCTGTATTTTGGTATTATTTTCTGTGTTTTTTAAGCAGCTTCTATTGCAAATATCTCAAATCAACACAAATGGAGTTAACTCCTTTTGCAGTCAAACTTTTCAAATACTCCAGATCACTAGCATCTGATAACTTCTGCTTATAGCTTCACAGCTATGGCCTCCTTATCCTGCTTCCTTGTTAAGAAATCTCCCTTTTTAAGTTTAAAAAGGTTGATTTACACAGTGACCGCATATTTGTTGGTCAGGGTACCATGCAAGTACATTGTGACACAGATTCCCTTATATTTATTGCTATATACTGTAAAAGTGGAAATTTTTGCGGTGTTGAAATTTTCGCGCATTTTGCGCAATCAATAACGAGCGTGAAAATAAAACCACACCAATATTTTTGCTTGCCATATGTTTCTGTATTTGATGTCTTGATACCGCGGAATTAAAAACAAGCGAAACTCTTCATATCTGGCCGAGCGAGAAAAATTAGTCGCGCAAAAATATCCACTTTTACAGCAATCAATTTTTTTTTTGTGATCATAAAAGCTTTATGTCTCTGTGAAATATGATATACAAATGATGCACAAGTCTGAGTGTGTCAGTCAGAATTGTGTGGATAAGGTAACTATGGAATGCTTAATCCATGAGGTAAAGCCGAGTGGGTTCAGGCTAAATTCCATAGTTACTGCATGCACACTATATTCCGACTGATGCACGAAAAGACATGTGCATTCAAAGGTTGACGTAATTCGATTTTGTTTTACATGTGACTTTCCTTTCTATAGATACATCAGTGCATATCATATGTAAGATTGGATACAGTCTACTTGCCTATTTAGCCAGGCATGTATGGTCTGAAAAGGCTTAGATACTTTTTCCTCCAAAATGGAAGTGATATATCCTATTACTTTGTGCCCACAGGGAAACTGATATCATATTCTCCTTCTGAAACAAGAAGCACTATTAAGTGTATAGAGATCACGACATATCGTAGTCTCATTCAAATTAACTTAAATGTATGTTTTATGTGTGTGTGTGTGGGGGGGGGGTGCTTTTCTGCTTCATAATAGATAATGGTCCTCAGTCAGTCTGAAGGACTGTAAATTACTTTTAAAATGATATTGATTTCTGAGGTCTTCGTGAATTTTTTTCTTCTTTCCTGCCCTTCCTCTGATCTGTTTCTATAACGTATGCTTCTATAGCCACATTTTGGTCCTCTGTAGATACATATAAGCCCCAACTACATCAAATTTAGGCAGGGGGCATTAGGTTTCATTCTAACCAATTGTCTATCTGTTAAGCTGACAATTTATTTCTTACTGCCACAGGAACAATTTATGCAAACAAAAGCCTGGTGCCTCATGTGCATTTGATCTTGCTTCTAGGAAAAGTGTTAAAAACACTAGAGCTGCTATATCTTCTGTATATCATCAAATATCAGACTCGTTGTAGAAATCATGTTCTACAAGAAATGCAGGAGTGGTTCACAGGGAGCATCATCCTGAGTATCCTTCCCTCTTTTCAATGAAACAAATAAACAATGGTATTAGTTGTTCCATCATAATGTATACACAGCAAAGTGCAAATAAGATGGCCCTGAAAATTGTGCAAACATAGATACAATGTATGTCCTCACAGCTGAGGGTTAAATATATCTCAAAGATTTTGATGAGAATGCTTTTGTTTTTCATAGTCCAACCATATCAATTTGATCCTGCTTATTCCTCTGTCCTTTCTTGTCTGTACTGTTTTGAATTTCATTTATAGCCCCAATGTAATGCATCCCCTTTTATTACATTCAGCAACAAAGAGATATGATAACAAAATGTAATTGACATTGTCAAAACGTGCTATTTATGGATGCCATGAAATTACCTGGTTCTCAGCAATGATTGGAGTCAGGTGGGGGATGGGGGTGGGGGGTGGGGGGGGGAAGGAGTTCAGCTAGTGAGTAGAGCTGCTTGAATACACACAAAACATTGAAAAATGAAGAGTGAATGGCTGAGTGAGATTTCATTTCATTTCATTTCATTCATTTCCACATTAAAAACAACAATCATTGCATTTCAAGTCATAGTATAAACATATTCATTGTAGGGGACCAATTAAAGCCTTTCAGGCTGGTTGGGAATAGGCCCCAAAGTAAATACAAGACTTTCTCAACTTACAATATATAGGTACATAATATGTAGAACACAAATGGTGCACAATCAAAGCAGGATGAAGAAGGAAAAAAGAAAAGAGTAAAATACTGGCAGAATATACAAAACCATGTTCTGAACTGCTGTAATGATTTGCAGTTTTTCAGTTCCTTTGGTAAAGTATTCCACAAAATGGGACCTTGATAAAAAGAGATGTCTTCATATCTTGAAAAATTTTCCTAATAGTTTACCAAATGTGTGCACCACATCATTGAATCATTTCTTTTCTAAAAATAAAAGAGCTCCCACATGGAAAGAGGATGGAGTTATCTATTCTTCCCCAGCATAGTCACTGCACTTAGATATGTGATTTTCAAATTATTTCATCAGTAATTAGTAATTTTCATCAGTAAATGAGAAAAAATTATAGAACAACTATAACATTAATTACTTTGCGAGGCACTTTTTCCTTACAAGTGTGAGTGTATGGCCAACATACTGTTATCTTGTATTTTTCATCAATAATTTTTCAAAATATTTCAACCACTGACATGTGCACCAAACTATTGAATTTCAATTCTAACAATGTAAAAGCTCCCTCGCGGGAAGTGAGGGTGTTGGAAGAGGAGTATCAGCTTATGCGGGGTGACATGATTTAAGTGATAGCTAGAATAGATACCCAGCCAGCCAGCACTTCAGACAAGAGCAGTCATACTATAAAATACATTGGACCTGCATTCATTTTTGTTGTCAATAGTAAACAATTGACCTGCATTCCAAAGCCAAAGCAGTTGATGCAAAGAGAATGTTAATAACAAAGATATTGCTCTGACATGGTCGGATGAAGAAGGGACGCACTGGGCGTCATGAGGGAAAATATCCTTCACGACTTCTGGCTTTTGTTGAATGGCTGACTCTCTATGAAAGTACCATGCACTTTGCGCAAATTCGCATAGGATTTAGGGGGGAAAAAGAACAGGTACTGTCTAGCCCATTTTTCCTTTATTGAAAAACTGCAGCCACCTGGTGCTTTATGTATGACACAATGGTCCAGAAGCAAGGACACTAAATGCAGTGTTGAAATCAGCTTGTGACTGAGCCCTATATCTAGTGGAGCAGCAGTGGACATATACACTGACCATACAGGGGACAAGAAACAAAGTCTTCTCAGGCCCGGATGAACTTGAATAAAAGTGCAAGGAGGTCACAGAGTGACTATACAAAGGGTAAACTTTGACCACTTTGTAGAAAGACACTGACCATTAGTGGAGGCATATCAGCAGCCATTAATTGACCCGTACAGATCTCTTATGAGGCATTCCCTGGTGTAATATTCTGTTGGAGCTATAGCCAGCTAGGAAGGGGATCCATGAGGATGCTGGTGTGCTGCTGTGATGGGGGAGTGTCGGACACCGAGGCATTGCTACTGCACAACGGGGAAAAGCCGACGACGTTGGATAACGGAAACTGTCATGTGGCGCGGGATGATGATGAGATTGGGACAATCCAGGACCAAACATACTCTGCCACGTCTGCCGTTGCCCCCCTCCTGAAACCCTCCAAGTTGAAAAATATCCGGAAGAAGAGGAAAGCCCACCTCCAGAGCAACCTGTCTTCTTCTTCTTCCTCTTCGAAATCATCAGGAGGGTTCCCTGCTGCACCTTGCCCTACCACTGGGGGTACCGGTACTTTGCATTTCTTGATCCTTATTTGCTTTATTTGTACAATGCTCATACACCCTAGTCGAGATGAAGAAAGGGGAATACAAAGCACTTCTGATGATAGGCCTACTTCGCTTTATAGTTTTTACCACTATTTGCTTTGCTTTCAAACTGAACACTGTTAGGGGGTTTTTTGGCATTTTTTTTTTTATCAGAGCAAATATAAGATGCTACTCCAATGGTTTATGGGTCTCCTTGCAATGCTCATGATGAAAATAGAAATATGTGACTTTTGGAGTATGCTGTTATTCATGAAATGTCAATCATAGCCTAGCTGTTAGATACACAGAATCGGTAGTATGGTATTCATATACTATGTAGTTGTGCAGAACATGTCCACATATGACAGAGTTGACGGATTGGTAATTTCATGCTGACCACAAACAGCACTAGTTGACCTGTGACCTACAGAATCTGTGTTAGAATGACAAGGTGATCATTTTGAGAACTGCATGTATTTTGAACATACAAAATGATTTTTTTTTTTCTGAACATTCATTAATCCACAAATAGAATAATGTTGTTATTCTGAGGGTCCATTATTCATCATTATACCTAGATGTTCTTTAATACAAACATTTGGGGCATTATTTTAAAGGTAGGCCTTACATTATCTTTAAGGTTTGGTAATCGGAAAATGAAATAAGATTTATTATTCCGAATGTCCATTAATCCAAAAATGAAAAATAAGGTGCACTGATTCCCACGGTTTGTTGAAAATGAAATAATGTTCATTATTCTGAAGGTTTGTTACTCCAAAAATGAAATAAGGTTCATTGATCCAAAAATGAAAAGAAGGTCCGTTCTCATAGGAACCTCTAGAATTACAAATTTAATCTCAGTATTTCTTGTTTGAATCAACAAACCTTCAGAATAACAAACCTTTTTTGTATTTTGCAGTAATGGACATTAGGAGTAGCAAGCCGTATTTCATTTTCATATTCATGAACCATTGGAATAACAAACCTTATCTTATTTTCGAATTAGCAAACATTCGGAATAAAGAACCTTTTGAATAATGAACTGTCATCATGACCTTTCACCTGTCATTCTGCCTTGCCCCTTCAAAAAAAAAGGCATTACAGAGCAACGTAATCTTCAATATGACATGTTTATTGTGCTTTGATTAGATGCTGTTTCAGAATGTTCGGCTTTATTTTTTTTTTCTTGGTAAAGCATCACTACTGAGCATTTTCCATATTTGGCACAGATTTGCCCAGTCTGAATAGGCTATGTTATACAATCTGTGACCAGATTTGGGAATCTGTCTTTTATTTAGAGTCTGCTTGTCGGGGTAGTAGAACACAAGAAGAAAATACGGGAAGGAAATAACAGTTCGATATTGAAATATGTTGTTCTGTGTCTCACACAGTCATTGTCATTAAAACCTCTGTACGGTAGAATGAGCTTACAGATGACGATATTAGTTTTCAGGGTCACAGTCTTAATCAGGTCAGCTTAGTATTGTCTGAATTCACACATCCTTGTTGGTATCACTCAAATGAATTAAAAGTGTCCGTTGCTGTGGTTGCCTATTTTCCATGGGTATATTCTCACCGGCAGATATTTTGGCAACATATGGAAATAAAGCTGCTCAGCACCCATGTATATTGATAGAGGTATTGGCGGCCAGTTATTGCAGTTTCTCTTATTTGAGCCAAAGACAGTGAAGAATGACCACCGATTATTTTTAAGTTGAATTGCCATCTATTAATGTCCCCTGAGTTTGACCTGCATTTTTTAAAACCCTGCCGTAAGGATGGGTCAATCGATCAAGATTGGATTCTATACCTTGCAGATGCTGGTATATTTGGTGGTTTACACAACGTGGGATTTTGGATGTGGGATATATCAAATTTCAGACCAGCTTAAGCGAGGAAAAGGTGTGCTGTTGTCATTAGCCTGATAAAGAACTCTACCAGTAGGCAACACATTGCCAGCAAGTGTCTGAAATCTTAAGCTAATATTCATATATTTCTATCGTATTAACATTTCCCCAATCTTTTTTGTTGTAATTTCCTGACAGTTCAGGCTCAGGCAGGCCTTTGAAATCATTCACTCTCCATATTTTTTTTTTTTTTTGTGGTTTTATTAAATTTCAGTCTGCACTTATACATCTTGTCAGTTCCTGCAAATGCAGTGATAGACATCAATTAAACGATGCCTGCTGAAGTAAAAGACATTATTTTGCAGGGAATGAGATATTTAAGTTCTTGAGTCCCTTTGCAACTCTGAAATAGACTTCTTTCATAAGTAAGCTGGTATATTGTAGAGATAGGTCATACTTCCGACCTTTCCGCAACATAATAAAACTGAAAGCTTCTTTATGATGGAAGAGGAATAGATACTACACATTTCCAGTGAATTTATTCAGACCTCAACAAAATTCCAATGTCATTCTAAATCTTGGTACGGAACAGAAATGCATTCTTAGTAAGATGGTGATGGGGTTAGTTTTTTTATTTCATTTCTAAAAACTGGGGTATATTACCATTACATTTCATATGCAATGTTGGGGCACATCATTCTTTAACCATGCAAAATTTTGTGACGTTTGTAAAAGGGATATACAACCTGTAAAGATGCTGGGCCCATGAACAAAATCGAGAAGAACCAAATCTTGGTGAGACGATGTGATACCGGGTCTCCTGTACTGTAAAACACAATATTTTTGTGGCATGAAATTTTCGCGAATTGGAGCCGACTGCCTTTTTCACGGCATGAAATTTTCACGAGTTGCCTTTAACATTCAATGCATATAGTGTAGACAATAACTTTCGCATGCATTTTAATTTTGCGAATCTTGGCTCTCGCGAATTTAAAATGCACGCGAACATTCCTCGTTTTATAGTATTCTGCTGGAGGCACACTGCAAACATTAACTGTTTGTCATATCATGGCAAAAGAATATAGAGTCAAAGGCCCCCTTGACTTGGGTGTACCGATTGGGGTTCATATAACTTTGAATCTCCATGATTACTGTGTGATATTGCTGTGTGATGTATGAATGCTGATAGCCCTACCCATAGATTAAGAGTGATAGTTGCATAACCAGGGATGGTTCCATGATGGCCCTTTACTTGGTCTATGTAAGGCTGAAAAAGAAAAAAAAGTACATGTGTATTCAAAATTTGTCTTCCCTACATCAAGAGTGGTAATGCCGAGAGAAGGACAGAGACTGGATAATACTCGTGTGCATGTGTACTTTGCCAGGATGGCCCAATTTAGCCCGAATTTTGTCAAATGTTTGAGAGCTATGCACCCTTGTGAATAAAGAAGTATGATTCTCATCATTGTATAGATATATGTACCATCTAGACTTCCAGCTCAGTATTCCTTGTGGGAGGCTATGAAGAACTTGTAATAGATACTGAGACCAAAAAGAGACTCAGCGTGTGACAATCTTACCCTCTGTCCCATATTTAAAAGAGAGAGAGAGAGAGAGAGGGGAAATTGTGTCATTTTTACTGCCATCTTCTCATCAGTAGATATCAAACTACTGTATTTTATCATACAAACTTTGTGACATGTAACTTTATGACAGTTGTACTGCCTAAGGATTTAGTTTGACACCCATCTGATACCACGCTTTGTGACATGTGACTGTATGGCAATTGCACTACCTGACAATTTAGTTTGACAGCCATCCCTGCAGCATCCATTTCTACCTGGGGCTGTTTTAGTCATTTTTTTTTCTTTGTAAAATACTGCAACTTTCTGATGACAGGATATCACATTACCCAATAATCCAAATTGGCAATACGCCTTTATCTGATGACCCTTGCAATTAATTTACCACTTCACATAGCGTGGATAAACAGGAAATCCTTGTTGTCCTTTTTATCCATCATTTTTTTTTGTTCCTTTCCTCATCATCATTGTACTAATATACCACCACCACTTTATTCTCTATTATCTGTATCTTCTTTTGCTTTTTCTTTTCCTGTTTTTTCACCGTATTCACCATTTCTGTTGTCTCTGTGACAAAAGATGCCCAGCTGCTGTCCTTGAGATTATGTCTTATGACTAAGAATTGAAAGCTTTTCCGGTACTGTCTTTGAGGATATGCCCTATGATTAAGAGTCTAAAGATTGCCAGGTACTGCCCCCTAAGAATACAATTGAGAGTCTTAAATGAAAAGAGTAAGATTGAAATGATATGATATCACTTCATGTCAGAAGAACAAATGACGTGCAAGCTATGAATGACTGTTTTGATTGCTGGTTTAGTCTTGTGACATCGGAAGCAGCATTGTGACATAATGGTCGTATCATGCATGCTTTTCTTACATAATATTTTCAAGAAACTGTGTCTGCATTGCACTTTTCATAGAATTGATATACTTCAAGGTTAAGAAATGTACAATCAGTCTAATGCATCATTTTGGGGAAAAGTTATCATTATGTGATCATTGACATAACATGCAAATGTCTGTGCTGCTAAGTTTTTACTTGTCACCTTTATTTCACTCTCTTTTTGTTGAGAACCCCCTAACTAATTAGTGCTACAATATTTCAGTATGAAATCACCTCCATATCATTCCAGTGCCAGAGTAACAAAATTCAGTCTTAACCCGTTGGAGGATGGACTGATTTTGCTATATAGCATGCATTTCCCATAGACACCTGCCCGAGTATTCTCGGAACTCGTCCTCAATGGGTTAAGATACCTTTCATATCAACTCCCCCCCCCCCCCATGATGTAATCGAAGCAAGTAAATAGGGAAAGGAGAACACAGAGATAATAGGGAGCTTTGGATTTTAGACGCGCGGACGTTCAAAGGAAAAAAACATGCTCTGAGCGTGCGCAGAAGCGTGCGTCAAGTCGATCTATTTTTAGCTTGCATCGCGTGAGTTTTTCGCTTCGCGTACTGGGCTTTTTTTACGTCGGCACAGTTTGCAAAGTAGAGAACTACTTCATGTGCCGATCATATGGGGGCGCCATTTTATTTTTTATATACCTGTACGTTTCGTCCCAGCGTAATTTAAAGCTACTTTTCAACGCAACGTGGGGGAGAGGAGAACGTCCAGCGCACTCGTCGTCTCAAACGTACAGCGCACTCGTCGTCTCAAACGTCCAGCGCACCCGTCGTCTCAAACGTCCGCGCGTCAAAATCTAAAGCTCCCTAATACTATTGATGCCAACGATTAATGATAATCTTATTGCTCCATATTGGTATACCTACCTAGCATGTCCTATCTCAGTTTATCATCAATATTATTCATGCTTGTATTATTTTCCAGTGTACTGATGATATATCTAATACATGTACACTGTAAGTTGCCATGTTTGGTCTCTAAGAGTGTGCAAGCACTTTAGATCTCACCTTTCTTTTCCCCACACACTTTGATAAATAACCTGATCCACACTTGTTAATGTTAGAAACTGCAAAAAAAAAAAAAAAACCAAGGACAAAACTTCACTGCTTTGATCAATATCAGTTTTGAAAGTTTATAAAGTATCATGTTTCAGCACTTCAGACATATGTCTAGGAGTGATGAAGATGAATACCAAAATAAAAAGGGGGTGCTTCGCCTTGTAAAAGCTACAGGAGTATTCAAGAGGCCTAAACTTTTCCACGTAAATGCTCTGAGAGTCTTGATTCATCACCTCAATATGGAAAGTACCATGCGACCATAATCTATGACCCTTCATGTTTATCATATTTGTGTTGGTACCACAACTCCTCATACCAGATTACATGCTCTCTGCACACTGTTGCGGAAGTCCTCTATTCAGGAGCATATGTGCCCAGTGATTTTCTGATGTAGATCCGATATGCTTCTGTAGGGCACTAAGTAGTTTGACTCAACAATGCATGTTCCCTTTCCTCTTTTTTTACTCATGTATGAATCTAGGTATTTATTTGTTATTTTTCTACTTGATTGTATGTATTCATTTATTTATAAATTTATTAATACATCAAGAAGAGTCAAAATTTGTGGCCCATTATGAAATTTAAACTCTAACTGTAACATATTTTACTTATGTATGTGTGTTTAATGCGATTATCGATCGCATTATCACACACAAGCAAGCATGCAGGCAGCAAACTTTTCATTAATCTATTCATCGCAATGCCTGAATGGCAGGTAAATGCAGCAGTGATAATCATTGTCACAGGTTAAAATCTATATGGGATACAATATTGTTGGCTTTTGGCCACATAAAACAGGTGACTGCTCTACACAGGGTCTTTGACATGACTTTCCTTCGGGGGAGGAAGGATTTTTTGTTTTGTTTTTGTGGCCATATATGGCAGGTAGGTGCTAAGGCAGCTTTGACTGTATTCGAAACGTGATATAAAGTTTGTGGAGAATGATTATAGAAGTACAGAAATAAATCAATCTCTCTGTGGTAATTTGTAGGGCCTCCCTACAAGTGAGTCTCATGATACATTTGTGCACTGTGTCCACTATCTTTTTGATTCAAAGAATGTCACAGACTATCAAGTTGGGTTTTTTTTTAAGTTGCTACAAGTACTGAATTAGCTCCCTAGTAGTGTTGATCTGAGCAGTGTGGGTGTTCTGCGTGCAAACTATTGAGGCAGAGACAGAGTGCTCTATAAAAATATAAAAATTAAATCAAGCTAGAAGATAAATTAAGGTTGCTTGAATGTTGACGAATCACATCAGTAGAAACTGATTTATTATATCCTTATAGTAATACCCTTTGGTAAATGACATGGCCACACACTGGGACCATGTTCACATAATATCTCGCTAGAAATGCTCATTTGTTCTGACAATGCAACTCTGTTGTTGTTGTGTTTTAAAGAAAGAAGAGAGAGAGAAAACTGTAACTTTGCAACACTATGAAAAGGAAGTGATGAAAACGATGAGTGAACTTTCATCTACTGTAAAAGTGGATATTTTCGCGTGACTAATTTTTCGCGCTTTGCCGGGTCGGAAGAGTTTCGCGTGTTTTTAATTCCGCGGAATCAAGACATCACGCACAGGCACATATGGCAAGCAAAAATATTCGCGTGCTTTTATTTTCGCGCTAGTTTCTGGTTGCGCGAAATGCGCGAAAAGTTGAACACCGCGAAAATTTCCACTTTTACAGTATATCTTCATTGAATAAACTTGGACCTGACCTTTCTCCAAGACTTTTTACTACCAAGATGTGAGAGACCAGGGAGTGGCTTGGAAGCAAGGCTAGCAACATTCACCACTGAGATTCACTGTGTCTGTCCTTCAGGTGCTTTAAAGGGAACGGGAGGGGGGGAAAATGAGAGCAGCTCTGTCCAGGCAAGTCTTTGTGTTGCAATTCTTATGAATTTGAAAGAGCAAGATGCCAGAATCTGATGCGAAATAGCTCCTTTTGTATGGGATTGAAGTGAAGCGTTCAGTCCACCTCAACTATCCATCCACCCATACAAAACTTCTCTCCACACTCTTCGCCCCTTTCATAGTTAGTGCCTTAGAGATTGCTTAATTCCACAGCAGGGTCACTGAAGTGTGCAGCACTGGCAAGACTGCAGTCATTATTCTCGCCAGATTGCGCTCGCTCAACAGTGTCACTCGCGCGTCCCTGGCCGAAGCGACTGTTGAAGTTTGCCAAAGAATGGCATGTGATTCTTTCTTTCCTGCCTAATGAATGTGTTCGTACAAAGGCAAAAAAAGGAGATTCTGAACCCACTGCAATGGAACTGTTGGGGGGAGAGACTACATGTATTGCCTATGGATAGGCCTGTATGAACCACTTGTGCCTTTCTACGTTTGGCGACAGTACTCTACAGTAGGGAGTTGGAGCCATGTAATTTTGTTATTGCTTGTTGTTCTTGATGGAGTCCTGTCTACCAGCAAATGTTCGACAAGAGCAGTTCTCATGTTTTCTCTCTACAGCGGAGAGTGGCTTCATTTGGGTCAGAGGTTTTGCAGCAAGTGGTCGTAGGTGAAACATGCACCACTTACCTGAGTTAACAGGTGTGCCTGTGTTGTCTTCCATAGAAATATTCTGAAGTGATCACCTCATACCCAGCCTTTTCAGCCACTGTGAATAAAGGATGGCATACTTGGACTATGCCCCCACTATTTGACTTTCCGTCTGGTGTTTAGCATGGACTGACAGCACTATTAGGACCGGCATATTCTTTGGAAATTTATTTCTCTGAATTGGAAGTGCATGTCATATGTGAATTGAAGTGTGTGTGATAGACCCACTTCATCAATCGCTGCACTGTACATATCTGACAAGTGGTCACCTTGTGTCTTTGGCCATCGCCGAGGCTGTACTGGCGGTCGCGATGGGCTCTCTGCTGTGCCTCAAACTTTGCCCGGGGTTTCTCCCTTTCTTTGGGTCAATGCCCCGGACAACAGACGCGGACGCCACCACCTCTGAGGATGGCAAAGAGAGCAACGGCAACGTCATCAAGGATGAGGCCGTGGAGATGTGTGACTCCGGCGTGTCTGACAGCATCCAAAAGGCAGACAGCTTGCAGGGGAGCAAAAGTGATGTGAGATCGGTCGTTTCGGAAGCACGGAGTGGGGGTGGCTCCTTGGTGAATGGATCAGTAACAGTGCAGCCTGTATTGGAAGAGTCCATGGAGTCAGCACCTTTGGAAAATGGCAAGTAATTTCTGGAGCATCCAAAGGCAATTATATTTTACCTTGATGAATAGTCTTAAAGGAATGCTACACCTGCTGCCATACATGCACTGAAACTCTCCAGGTCATGCTTGCCACCATTACTTCCCCACCCACCCCCCCCCCCCCCTCCACCCCCCCCCCCCCAAAAAAAAAAAGAAAGAGAGAGAGAGAGAGATGAGAAAAGAAGGGGTTAATTTGTTCTCAGGCTCTATTCCAACTTTGCTTCCCTGCTGATCATTAAAAGATTTCATTTGAAGGAAAGATGTCTTCCCGTAGATGGATATTGTGTTTGTGTCAATTGTACCCATGTTAGGATAATGTCATGTTTTGTTTTTATTTTTGTTTTTGGGCTTTTTTTAACATTTGATTTGTTGGTTATTTGTTTTTAATTCAGATGACTGCAGTCTTGAAAAGGACATTCAGTGTTCTCTTTGCACCCAAAGTAGTTGTTTTGATTTTTAGGGTGTGTGCCATTCAGGTCTGAATGTCTAATGCCTTAAGGAAATACCCTAATAGTCTATACCATCAAGGAAAATGCATTTATATCCATTCATTCATAATTACTATAGGAAGTATAAAGCATGTATATTTCAAATGTAGGTTTTAAAAGACCAGGATGTTCCTTCAGTGAGACCCTCCAAGGGCATTTTACAATTGGTGATATTAATACAGTGATCATGTCCTCTTCGACAGAATTATGTAAGCAACAGCAAATACGAGATGGTAGCGTTTGATCCCTTTCCAGCTAATTCATACAAGTATCCAGTTTTTAAAAAAGAAACCTGAGATTCCAATTTATTACATCAGTATATGAAGCCTTCCCTTCAAAGAACCATACATATGTGTCTCAAGTTTTATGGTGTGATATGCCTCACTGCACATTTCACCAAGGTTGTAGCATGAAAGTGTCCTCTTTGACAAGATTAAAATTAATACTCAAATGCAAGGTGATAGCATTTGACCCCTTTCCAGTTGAAGGTTCAGTACCGGTATCAAGTTTTACAGATACCTGTGACTCTAATTTATTACATCAGTGTATGAAGGCTTCCCTTCAAAGAACAATACATGTGTATCATGTTTATGGTGTGGTTTTTTATTGTTGTTGTTGTTGTTGTTTTTGCCTCACTGCACATTTCACAAAGATGATGAATGAAAATATGAGGGATTGATGAATGAGATACGAATTAATGGACGTGAGCGGTATGTGGCCCAGTGCTACTATCTCGATAACCACTCTCTCTTTTGCATGGCACTTCAAAATGCACTTACTAACTCTTCTCTCATAAACAGCAAAAGATTGGAACATACTGCCAAGCAATATCAAACAGATCCGAAATTTTTACACATTTAAAGATGTGCTGTAGACAGTGTCCCTTCTGTTGTGATTAGCTACACATTACAGCCTTGAACCTTGACGAGTAATCCCTGCAGCAGCTCAGGACTAGAAAGCTAAACTGGGATGGACTGAGCAATGGTGACACTGGCTGATGGTGCTTTTAAGTGCTTTCACTATTTACAATAAAATAAAATAGAACTGTGTGAGTGAAGATGGAAAGGTGTCTAGTGTGTCCCAGTCCAAACCCTTTGATGATACCTTAAAACTACCCTGTATGTGGCAACTGTGGTAAGAGTTCCTTTTGTACCCCTATCAGCAAATTACTTTAAAAAAAAGAGAGAGAAGATATCATACATTGCAGGAAATGATTTTTCCAGCCATGAATATTTATTGCTCACCATGATGAAAACTATTAAAAAAAAAATGGGATCTACATGTACTTGGGATTCCAGAATCCTATGACTAGGATGAGGCTTAGTATTTAAGATAATATTTCTGTTATCATAATGTTCCTCTCTAACATATCATTCCAGATTTTAACCCACTCCCCCCTCCTTGAAACTGTACAAAAGCCATCTTCCAGAATGTTGGAATAGAGCACAAAAACCCCACATACATAATATACATGTACACACACTTTTCTGGGGGTACAAAGGAAATGCTTTCATGCCAAGGAGACCAGAGAATGGACTGCTAAGCATGTTTTGGCTGTCTCTCCTTCATCTTTTATATCGATCTCTTCCTGTCTGTATTGTTCACTTTTGAGAATCTGAAGGAGTGTAGTACGATTATGTTTGGTGACAGGACAGTTTGAGTCCATGGTTCATAAACTTAAGGAACTTTTCCTTTCACAGGAGGTACTCACCTACTAGATCGTTTTCCCTTTGCTGTTCTTCATTGTGTTCAATTTTCTTTTTAAGAGGGAGGAAAGGGGTATGGGATATGAAACAAGGTAGTGAGATGTTAAAGAGATTGAAATCAGAAAGAAGATCAAATTGATAAACAGAATAGAATGCTTGATAAAAGCATTGGTAGAAGAGAGACAGATTTGTACTTTTGAGAGGTACTGTATAAACCATTAAATTATAGAAAGAAAAAAAGAAACTGGTAGGTTGTTTTATATAAAAGAATTAGAGTTGGCATTGAATTTAAGCAAATTAAAGCTTCATAATGCTTTAACTGTATGTGCACCTAGATGCATATTCCAGGTTAATGGTACATATTGTCGAACATGCTAATGAGAAAGTTTTTGGATACCCATACACAAAGAAGAGGGCCAGTGTAGTACAGTCAAATAGTCATAGGCTTGTTCTCTCTCCCTGCTGTGTGAGCTAGCTGTTGAATTGAATTGTCTGGTGAGTAGGGCATTTGTATTCTAGTATTCTTGTTTGTTTTGATCTGTCTAGCTCTTTTGCTTGTTCAGTGGTGATTGGGGTGGGGTGGGGGGTGGGGGTGGTAAGCGACATAATTTTGAAAGATGTGTGGGCATTAGTGGTACAGCAGTCAAGGTAGATGTCAAGGTTTTCTGTTTTTAGGGGCCTAGCCTTTGCAGTTTGGAAAACTAAAAGCAGAGGTAGTAGGCCTATTCCAAACAATCATACCAGAGTTGCATATCTGCTGGTTCACACACTTGTGGTTGGTGTTCAGGCATGACAAGTTCTGCATACTGGGTAGTGGTGATCACAACAAACAAATATGTAAAATAAGGCTGTTGTTTTGGTACATGGAAGAGTTAAAATTGTCAGCTAATTCAGCTATGGCACTGGGATTTAGATGTTTATAATGACATACCGATAACACAGGACCACTGTCATTTTATGCTCCATTCAGCCTCTAGCCTTTACTTCGAGTACCACTCAGAATTCAAAATTTTGAGAAAGAGAGCTACAAAGTTAGAAAACAAAAAGGACTCAAAAGAGATTTTTTAGCTCACAGACATGTAATCACAGAAGAAATACAATTTTGAAATATGAGCTGTTCCCCCGAACATGAAATGAATGAAGATATTTCAGTCACTGCATACAAATGTAATTGATGACACATTTATTGCAAATTCATTGCAACCTCATATGCCTCTACATACTGTATATCTTCATTGCATCTGTCGTGCACATTATGTTTGTTCTGAGAACCTATAAAAATCTTCCTTTCTATTTCGTATTCAAAAGTTAGTGAATGTTTGGTGTCATACACTATTAATGCATCAGAATTATTCATAAAATGCCAATGAATTGTCAGCAGTATGTACATACAAGATAAGTACATATATGTATATGGATATATAACTGTACAGAGGAGCAAAACTGTTCATTGTATGTATCTGATGTCGTGACCTTAAGTTGATGCTCTTTCTTTTCAGAACTGATGGGACAATTTGCCCATTGAATATGACTGTAGGCCAAATATCAAAATGCCATGTTTCCATTGCTTGTATCAAAGAAGAAGAAAAAGAAAAAAAAAGAAATCCACCCACATGTAAAAGTAGGTCTGTATAGTCCTGCTGTGCAGCAGTATCCATTGTGTTTTTTATGTGTTGTGCAAATCCTATTTTGACTGATTACCTGAGTAGATGTATACACACAAGCACTTATTATGAAAAAAAAACTAAAAGTATGCCTCACATGACAGCACATTCCTTTGATGAATGAACCTGATAAAGATTGTTGTCTATCATATTCAGACATTACATGCACCTCGACAGTTACAATACGTGCAATAGGTTACATGTTTCGTCAAGTTCCGCGGCATGCATTTCATAAGACTGAGTGATCACGCATAATGCATTTAACATGCAGATCTCAACTAATCTACATGTATGCTGAGCTATGCAGGTGCACTCAAAGCTTGTACAGTTCAGTTACACCACATTTGTGTCTGTTTCTAGAGTTTTCATTTGAACATACTCTTGTGATTATTTGAGGATGATAGGAGTGTGGTCCCGTGGTTGATTTTTGGGCACAGAAATATATACTTTTAGATGTGGGTTCAGCATTATTCCTTGCTAACCAGAATCAAAAGTTAATTACATCAATTGACCAATGAGGTTATGTTAGTTTAGGAGTATGATTGTCATTCAAAACTGTAGTATAGCCTACTCCCTTGTAGGGGATGTGTACCATACCATGCTTTTAAGTACATTGTAGGCTTTCCTCCATCTATGTGGATCTTTTAACAGGTATGATATTGTCATAGTGCTGAATGCTGGACTGATGCTACATGGAGAGATACATGGAGAGAAAGAGATAACACCTTTTATTGCCACACTGGAAGGCTGGTAGTCTAGAGCATCATTTTGCTCAATAGTTTCAAAGCCAGAAATGACATAACACAAGGGCAGATCCAGGAATTCCATAAAGGGGAGGCGCCTTTACAAAATTAAAGGGGGTGCATGTGCCCCCCATTTCTTTTTATTTCCCTTGTCTAAACAAAAATAAAGAGGGGGCCTGCGCCCGGTGCACCACTGAAACATGTACAGCGTACAATATCTATGCACATTCACCAAGTAATAGTTTCACATCTTGGGAAGACGCATCCTTTTCCTTGAGGCAAGACAATAAAGCATTAGTATTGTTGCCTCATTTATTCAACCCGTTGATGATTTTGTTACAACACACATTTCCCATAGGCACCTGCCCGAGTATACATGTACTCGGGACTAGTCCTCAACGGGTTGAGGCATTTAGTGGATATTTATATGAATACATTTTCACCTTGAGTGGGGTGTCATTTTGACCTTAGATTCAACAGTAGATCATTTCATGTTACATGCATTATGTGTGTACAATTTGCATCAAAGTGTATACCGGTAGATGTAAATGTTACTAACCAACTTTTTATTAATTGTAAATCAATTAACCACATCTCATGACAGTCTTATCTTCTACCAGACTTTTTTTAACTTCATGGGTATGCAGTAGGAGGTAATGTTAAATAATCTGGTGTAGGTTTCGTAGGTTGTGTTTCATACGTGAAGTTTTACTATTGGATGTACATGTACCGGTATGCATTGTTTCATTAGAATTGCACATGGTAAGTCTGCACTTCATAGCATTGCACACACACAGCGGTCATGTGAACTGTGATAATGGGTGCCTAATTGCAATGCTGGTTACTCTAGTATTTTATGGAGTGTGCAATTAAAGGTGAGCGTTGAACCGAACTCTTTTTTTAACAAAGACAGTGTGCTTCTGTTCAGTTATCATGTTGGCCATGCATCGAAACCCTGCGGAATGTACTTGTATGCTTTGCTCAGTGACAACAGACATTGATTTGCGTCTACACTTGGTTTCATACTTTGATATACAAGAGTTAGAGGAAAAAAGGAGTCATTGGAAGTTTATGTAAAACATTTGTCACGTCACAGTGTTCACCATTGAGCATTGGACTGTTACAGTATCTACTCTGTAGGGCTAGTCAATTGTGCATAATATTGTGGAATTCTTGCAAATATCCGTGTCGAGAACAAACACACACACACACCACCACCACCAAAAAAAAAAATGGTGATTAACTTTGTCACAGATGTAGTACTAATAAGTTACTTTTGCAGGAATTTTTGTTTTGATCTTGTATTCTTTTCACTTTTTTGGAGATGAAGATCTCGTATAGAAATCCACACATATCAATTAATCCAGAGAGGCTGCAAAAGTCTGACTGCTTGCCATAATTATGTGCAACAGCAAAATTGAGATTAATCTTTTTGTCCTATGGTGGAGGGTGCCCGGAGTGTTGAAGGAAATTCACGATAAAGCAATGAGCCAAGATTTGAATTTCACATTCACGAGAACCAATAGCCAACATCAAATCGAATTTAACTGAAAATCTACTAAAACTTGGAGAGCCTGCAAAAAAAAGAGATGGTTTTTGACCTGTATTTCTTCAAAAGTTATATGTATGAGGAAGGTATATCAAACTTATTCATGGAATATCCACCTTTCACCTGGTTATTCAATCTCTATGCAGTGAATGCGTGATAGGTTTCTTGCAGCCATGTACAATTTTTTTCTGTATGTCTTCCCTCCAGGTATCAGGGCAGAGGATGGAGACGATCAGGGCTCGTACGACCTTGATGATGAGGGCCCAGTGCAATCAGAGATGTTGGACGACATGCCCCTTGTTGATGATGAGGAGGACATCGTAGAGGTGAGCGAGACTGACTATGGCCACGTACGCGAGCACTTAAAAGCAAACCAGGGCGAACCATGCCAGATTTGGAGCATTTGAGCATTCCATATAAGTGGAGAAAGGATACTGGTACCTCAAGTTATTTTTAGAGGGGGTCGCACATTTTGTAGCAACAGGGTCACGCACATGACACACTTACCCTATTCAATACAGGTGTTCTAAACAAAGAGAATCAACTTTTTGCATTAGGCATTTTCACATCAGCCCGATGTTTCGAAATAGCGCGCTATTTTCTGACTTGAGAAATTAACCCAATCATGAAATAGCCCGCTATTTGATAAAATGTAAACACATATTAGCGCGCTGAATGTATCGCTCTGATCGAGAAAATTTCTCGAGTCCAACTCGGGAAATTTCTGAAAAAGCAGGATAATTTGCAAACTAGTGCACTATTTGATAATGTGAAAATGCCTCAAGAAATTAGCGCAATGCATCCCATCATGCCTAGCGTGTGTGACCCGAAAGCGCACGCTTTACTGGTATACCCGACACTGTTTGCGCATGTTCACCTGTCGAATTAGCTCAAAAAAATTTCAGGCTAACTCTCTTCGGGCTGATGTGAATAGGAAATGAAATATCGCACTAATTTGCGATAGCGAAAAATATCTCGAGCCTGGATTTTTATCGGGCTGATGTGAAAACCCCTAGTATGACGTAGGTGCTTGTTATGCACATTTTTCTCATGCCAACTTCTGGTAGGGTTATAGTATGCTTTTGGAGCACATCAGGAAGTGGTACGTCCACTTTTGGCTTGGTATAATAATGGCTTGGTACAGTACACTTTATGAGTGTTTGAGGGCTCCTCTGGCACAGGTGCAGTATGATATACAATAGTATGCTTAAGGAGATTGCTTAAATGCGCCTTTACTCATGGTCATAGATTCATGCTAGCCTGCCATCATTCATATCATGTGTCATCATAAAAAGTCTACCAGAGTATTCATGATCACCCCTTTGGGTACATGCATGCATATTGGCCTCTCCTGAACAACATGCTACACCTCATTAAGTAATCTATGGACTGTGTAGATGTACTTTTTACCAAGCAGTACAGGTAGGCCTACATATCTCCATGCACTGGCAAATATTGTTTTTACAGACATGGCCCTTAAAGATTGCAAATAATGTGAAGTGTTTGTTCGCAAAAACCGATAAGTCTTTGAAGATTTTGAAGTACTGTCTCTGTCATAAAGTACAAAATAATACCTCTTAAATGATATATTGGTCCCGACATATAAAGGTACATTTTTGAAGTTATGGTCAAAAGAAGCAAACATTTTCTTTGTAGTCTCTTTATTTTTCTTGACCTTTCATCGCAAATATCTCCATTTGGCAAATATGGACCTCTTTTATGTATCATCAGTGTTATGTCACAATGAACTCAGCTGAAGTGCCTTTGTAGTAATAATGATAATAATGATAGTGGAATCTTTTAGTGCACCATGTCTGTCACACAGTGACACTCTTTGCACAGAAAGGTGAGACCTCCTTTTATATCTTTTGCTTCATTTGGAAAGAGCCACAATTGAAAGAAAACACAGTTAATGGAACAAAAAGGTTTTGAGGTTTTTCTTGTACAGTTGCTATCTTTCTTGTACACCACTGACAACTTAATATTCTCGTTATATTCTATTTTTTTCTTTGTATCTTATTTATATACCTCATTTGATGAATTTTCAATTCCGATTGGTCAGAGGTGCAGTCAATAGTTTTTGCTATGCTGCTCATCGGCAGTTGTCTAGTGCTCTTTCAAGATGTGCATAAGCGTATTTTTTTGCGGGACTACATTTGCACATTGGTGCTCATGTAACTTGTGTGCATATCTATATTTGCGCATTGTGAAATGATACTTTAGGTAATTCTTTCTTCTCAGATCATTAGCATGACACAATATCATTTCACTGCCTTTATTTCAATATTGTATATGTCATAGAATTAAGTGGGATATGATATATAAAACAAATATTGACTAGCTGCTTTCTTTTGGGTCAAAGGGTTAAAACTATTTGCCTAGAGGTGATTTCTCAACAATGGTATACCCCAAGATGAAGTTGATGGACATAAAACTGTTGGGAAATCACCTCTGGGCAAATAGTGTTAACTATGTCCCTTCAAGTAGTCAATATTTGTATAATATTCTCTATACCTAAGCTTTATAAACTGTTTTAAGATGTGACATATTCTCTCCCAGTGCTTTCTTGAACCTCTGATTTCTTACTTGAATAGAGGCACTTCCTGTACTGAATGTGTGTATTACCATGGCATGAGACATTTCTGGTTCAGACCAAGGAGGTGGGAACCTCCCTGTTCAGACTGCTTTGATGACCCACAAAAGGGATCTTCACCAATGCCAAAAAACTGCCATGTAACATTAGATAGTGGCATTAGCATGTTTTGCTACAGAGTTACAAAAAGTTATTGCGGTTTGGGAATACCAAATGGTCGCTGTTTTCTCAATACATCTGGTTGTACAACTGTCAGTGATCTATAGATTTATGCTGCAACAGCATATACCAGCAAATGTAAACTGACGTGGGCGCTTGACGTGACTGGATTAAGAGGATGGGGGGGGGGGGGTGGGGGGCTTCGTTTACCCATGATCGCTTATCTAAAGATTGTGGGCTGTAGGGCTTAATTCAGGGCGTGGGCAAATATTTGCCAGCAACACCATGATTTTTCTTTTTTGTGTGTGTGCCGAGATTGCACCAAGTGTATACATGCATGGTGATTAATCATTTATTCAAAACAGACATTTTTTGGAGTACATGACATTCAAAAATCTAGATTTAGTGCAGTGGATGCATTCTATGTAAATCATGAATGATTATAGTTTATGATTATGAGTTATATATATATATTTTTTTTTATTGTGCTAAATGAACAGGCTGCTAACACATGTATGAAAATATTAGTTCTTACTTGATTTAACATGTTATTAAATATGTAGTTGCTTCTTTCTGTTCTGTATTTGTCCTACATACATGCCCACTTTAGTACATTAATTTTGTCTGATACTTACACCAAGCAGGTTCAAGAGAATGGAGTCACAACCGTCTTATTTCCTTTGCTAGATGTTTGATGCACAAATGCACTAATGCACCTGTGAAATTCTTTTGTACATCAATAGAAATCTGACAACTGTTTGAATAATTACAGCCAGTTGGAACTCCAACTCTTAAACCTCCTTGCTTACACTTCGTATGCCCGAGTACAGCAGTAAACATGCATGTTATTGTTATGAAATATATTTCTTGTAGAGCACTTACACTGGCTGTAGTTGATAGCTGTTATCGGCACATAAAATGCTTTGATATCATTGTTGCTGGCTGTTACATGAATGAGAGTGTATTTAGGAGGAAATCTTACTCTCTTCATGGCTCAACACTAACTTTTTATTTTGATGCACGACCAATTATTTTAATGGCCGACTGTGAAACTTGGTGGCACATAAATGAAGGAAATATAGGGAAACATGAAAAAATGATATACCATTAAAAGAAACAATAAATCTCAATAACTTATGAAAATGTTGGTAGGTATGTTATGAAAAAGTGTGTCAAATACCATGCACTTTGACTAAGAAGAAAGAAGGAAAAACATAGGGAAATTAAAAAAAAATCAAAACATTGAAATGATGATACACGTTGATAATTGTGTTAAAACTGGAATTTGTATGATATCTTAAGGGATTTCAAATGCCATGTACTGTAAATAAGTTTACTAAGTTTAACACAATGGTACTTATTATTGAATTGAAGCACCAACATGATTATTCATGACACCACTTATTCATGACACCACTTATTCATGACATGATTATATCCAACATATAGGTATGTACCTGTCTCTATTATTGGATAGATAAGATTAAGATGGAAAGTTTGGTCATAATTGGCAGTAAAATAGACTGAGTGCAGCCATGTAGACTATCTTGCAACCTTGCATGGTAGCTGAAATGCACGCAGTTTTGAAATCCTGAGCCGTAGGTTTAATATTCTCTTATTCTTTTTCTACATAGGAAATCACATTAAAAAAAAAACAATGTACTCACACTCACACATTATTGGAACCCCAATCTGGCTGCCAAAACACTTTTTTAAGTGGTAGGTCAACATCCATTTCTAGTGACCGTGGGCCACCACTGATGTCAAACCTTGTCTCTTCCGCTGAATCAAAGATTCACCTTAATGATGATGATTATCATTCCCATTAACCATGCATCTCTCTTTGTGCTGAATTAACAACACAGACTATCCAGCCACAAGAAGCAGGACCCGCTGTGGGCGAGCTCGAGCTGGTCTTCCAGTACAACGGCGAGGCGCGCCGCATGAACGTCACCGTCATCAAATGCCACAACCTGCCATCCAAGGAGGAGGGCGGGGCCAGCAGCTACCGGCTCCGCCTACTCCTGCTGCCCGCCAAGCGCCAGCGGGCCAAGACCCACATCAGGGAGTCGCAGGATCCGCTCTTCAAGGAGCTCTTCCGCTTCTCCCGCATCTTCCCACATGAGGTGGTGAGCACGGCACTGCGCTGCCGGCTGTACGGCTGCGAGCGCATGCGGAAGGAGAGGCTCATGGGCGAGAGCGTCATCAAGTTCTCCTCCCTCAACGTCTCCTCCAAGCAGATCATCAAAGTACGGATTGAGCCCCGCAGTGAGACAGTGAGTGACACCTCATTTCTCTCTCTCTCAGAGTCTGATTGTGATGGATTTAATCGTCC
This sequence comes from Diadema antillarum, assembly GCF_040938485.1. Lineage (NCBI taxonomy): Eukaryota > Metazoa > Echinodermata > Echinoidea > Diadematoida > Diadematidae > Diadema > Diadema antillarum. The sequence goes on from NW_027271106.1 coordinate 50,035, forward strand.
AGGAGATAATGTTACACATATAGGATCTAGCTCTGGAGTTGGCAAGAATATGAATGAAGATTTCATGGAATGAGTGTTATACTGTAGCTACTGATATTTAAGTACATAGCCTGAATAATGTTTGACCTTCACAGCATTTCAGGACATCAATCGAAAATAATCTCAAAGAAACTGTATGAGACATTTATTTGTTGACATTCACTAGCACTGTGGAACTTTAAATAAGAGCAGAAAAAAAAATAGAATGCTTACCTGTAGCACCCTGTATCTCAAATATTACTCTTTATCATGTGTTATGACCCCACCCCACCCTGGGGCTTCAGAAGGAATTTGTGACAAGTTGAAGCTGAAGAATGATACCATGAAGAAAATGAATTATACATTCTTGTTTTGAAAGCAAGAGAATATTATTTGTAGAGGGAGACAAATTGAAGAAAATTCACCCCTCTATATTGTCTTGTTTTGAAAGTGAGAGAATATTATTTGTAGAGGGAGACAACTTGAAGAAAATTCACACCACTATACAATGTACTTTCTTGTCTTTGTTGTTCTTTTCTTCAGTCCAAGGGTGGATCATCCCCCTACTCCAGTACCTCAGACCTCTCGGACACAAACAGTACTTCCTCCCTGCAATCTCTGGGCCAGGGCAGCGTGCCGGAGCTCCTTGTCGGCCTCGCCTACAATGCCACCACGGGCCGCTTGGACGTGGAGATCATCAAGGGTAGTCACTTCAAGCAGAGAGCTGCTGGCAGGGCTCCTGGTATGTATGTGGGCAAATTTAGGATTTCATGTTTATTGTTGTTATTGGTATTGTTATTCTTATTATCATTATTATTATTATTATTATTTATTGTCATTATTGTTATTATTATTATTGTTATTGTTGTTGTTGCTAACAACATCTTCGTCATCGTTGTTGTCCTTGTATCACTATTAGTATTATTATCATGATTATTATCATTATTGTTATCATTATTATTATCATTATTATTATTATTGTTATTATTATTATTATTATTATTATTATTATCATTATTATTATCATTATTATTATTATTATTATTGTTGTTGTTGTTGTTGTTGTTTATTTGGCATTTGCAAGACAATACAAGTGATAGCAGATACACAAGCAATGTTAACCCTGGCATGGTATGACTACTGATTGGCACATCTACTACTGGCATTCCTTGTTCTCTAGGTGACTCTGAAGACCTGACCAGTAAAAAAAAATGGTTCTGCATGCTTTCTAATTGAGTTTCCTGTCGTATCACAGTTGTCTAGGTTGTGTGAGGTTGTTGCTTGCAGACACATCAGAGTGGTTTTGTGTATCTTACAATGTGACCACAGGTTTTGTTTCATTTTGTTTTTATACCCCCGCCAAACGAAGTTTGAAGGGGGTATATAGGAATCAGCGGGTGGTCGGGCGGTCGGGCGGTCGGGCGGTCGGGCGGTCGGGCGGTCGGGCGGTCGGTCGGGCGGTCGGGCGGTCGGGCGGTCGGTCCGTTGCAAATATTGCGTCGCAAACTACTTCCTCAGTTTTCAACCGATTCCCATAAAACTTGGCACAGATGTGTGCCTTGGGTTGTAGATGTGCAAGACGTATTTTTTGACAGTACCCAAATGTACGTTGCCATGGTAACGGCATATTATGGGCAAAAATGGGTACAAATCTTGCGTCACGAACTCCTCCCACAGTTTTTGATCAATTTTTATGAAATTAGGTACAGATGTTCATCTGAATATGTTAATGTGCAAGACACATATTTCCGCAGTGGCAAAAAGTGCGTTGCCATGGTAACGGCATGTTATTGGTAAAATGTAGGGCAAAATGCTTCATGGCAAAACTGCTTCATCAGTGTTCTTCCAATTCTCATGGAATTCATATTGAATGTTTGTCTTAGGATATAGGTCAGCATGACACATTTCTTGACAGTGACAAAAAGTATGTTGCCATGGTAACAGCTCACATATTATGAGCCAAAATGATGGAAAATTTTGTGTTGCAAACTACTTCCTCAGTTTTTGCCCAATTTCCATGAAACTTGGTACAGATGTGTGCCTTTGGTTGAAGATGTGCAAGACGCATTTTTCGACAGTACCCGAAAGTACGTTGCCATGGTAACAGCATATTAATGGCAGAAGATCAAGGAAAGATCTTGCGGATTTAACTACTTCCTCAGTTTTTTGACCAAAGCTTATGAAATGTTGTTTTGACCAAAGCTTATGAAATGTTGTTTGGCGGGGGTATAACCAGTCGCTGTAGCGACATTTCTAGTTTGTTTTGTTTTGTTTTGTTGTTGTTTTGTTTTGTTTTTGAAAAGGGATGGGTGAGGGAGGTTCCTGAATGCCAATTTGATGAGTTGGCATAGTGGCTGAGTCTAGAAAGAGAGAGGTTTACTCTTTTAGGGTCAAATATCAACAAAAAATATGCAATCCAGTTGGTGGAATATAGATATGATAACTTGATTCGTGATCATAATTTGCTTCAACAGGATTTAGCAGCTATTTTCCAAATTTGTTAAATCAAATGCTAATTCTTGAAAATTGTCCATCACATGTTGCGCAAGTGTTCAAGCAAAGGTGAATTCAGTTCTCTCTACTAGTTTGCAAGCAAGTATCAATATTTCATTGTACATGCTGGCATTTATTCAATATGACATTTGTGACAAAAACCTAAGAGTCACAATATTGTTATTTTACCATATCTGGTAGGCATTTCATGAAGGGTTTGTCGGATATTTTTCTTTCTGACAAACTGTTGTAGGCTACTGAAATCCTTGCATTTGATTGGCTGACAGCAAGTTTGTCCAACAAATTTGTCGGACAAAATTGCTTCATGAAATGCCTTCCCAGATGCACTCCAAACTTCTAGCTGGATCTACCGGTGGTGGTATAGTACATACCAAATGTGGCATTTCATGCGAAATGTGCCTCGTTTGAAATTATTTTTCTGAAATTCATTCTTCATTATACCAGACTCCTATGTGAAGGTGGCACTGATGTCATCAAGTGGTTTTGAAGTCTCCAAGAGCAAGACGTCTGTCAGGCGAGGGCAGTCTAACCCGACGTTCAAGGAAACTTTCTTCTTCCAGGTTTGTGTCAAACAGTATCAGCTGAAAGGGGAATTCCGGGTCAATTAAAAGTTTGCCTCAAAGGAAAGAGTAAAATACACAACAGCGAAAATTTGGTCAAAATTGGATTAAAAGTAAGGAAGTTACGAAATTGTAAAGATTCACTAATTTTTGCAGAACAATTCTTGAAGATTCGATATGAATGTGTAAATGAGTGAGGTGATGATGTCATCAACACAATTTTCCATTGTTTTTCTACAAAAAAAAGGCAAAAATTCCAATTTTCTGCTATAAAAGAGTAAAACATAATGCTATTCCTGGTTGAATGATTTGAAAATGATGCTCAGTCAGATTTATCAAGATTTGAGATGGCATAATTGCATTTGAATAAAAAAATGAAAATTTCAAAATTTTATGTACAACCTGTATGACAACTTGTGAGGGTGAACAATTAAACGTCATCAGTTCACTATTTGCATATTCATATTGACTGTTCAAGAACTGTTTTGCAAAAATTAGCAAAACTTCACAATTGAATAAATTGCTTAATTTTCATTTGATGTCAATCAAATTTTCATTGCAGTGCTCAGAGAATTTTAATTTTTCTTTTCAGAAAACTTTCAATTGGAATGGAATTCCCCTTTAACAACATATGAACTTTAATTGATGAGGGACTTGAAGTAATGTGAAGTGGTCCTGATGGTATTTCTTGCATGTTCTCACTGTCTGGGTCATTACAGAAAGAAAATAGATGTTGTAATTTACAGTACTTTTTGAACAAATTATACACGTGGTTGAGATGGAAACTGCAAATAAACATATTATTCCATGCAGTGTGCAGAATCCAGATGTGTGACCAGCCCCCATTTGGCAAATCATTGTATAGACGGGGTAAGAGATTGGTGATAGAAAATGCTATCATAAATTAACATTGATGAATTTTTGTCAGAAACTTTGTGAACACGGAGATCATGTTCATCATCATCTATTTTTTGACCATTTGAGGATTCCTTAAATATTGTGTATGATGTGCCGTCCTGGTGCTTTTCCACTTTAGCAGAAATAGGTGTGCTGAAATCGTATTCCATCAACAAAAACGCAGTGGTAGAAACACATAACAAATGAGTCTTCGGATGTTCATTTTTATACACTTATTCATTATTGTATGTCCTTGCTGAGACCCTCATACTCGTGGTCTTTGGTCGATAGAGTTTCATAAAATCATACAATCTTACAGTATCCATGCATATGGGATGAAACATGTATAAAAGTGAACAGCAATCATGACACTAGCCACACATGTGATCATAATGCACTCCTTCATATCGAGTAAAAGTAAGTCTTTGACTTGTGTATAACACTTCATCTCTCTCTCTATCACTGTTGTGTGTGTGTGTGCTTGTGTACAGGTGGCCCAATTCCAACTGCCGGAGATGACGCTTCTTTTCAGCGTCTTCAACAAGAAGGGGATGAAGCGCAAGGAGTCCATTGGCTGGTTCTCCATGGGCCTTAGCAACAGCAGCGAGGAGGAGATCGGCCACTGGAGTGAGATGCGGGAATCCAAGGGCCACCAGGTCTGCCGGTGGCATGCCCTCCTCGAATCGTAGAGGAAATTAATTGGCTGGCATATTCTCAAGTGGACTAACACTCATACATTTCTTCAATCATTAATTGAGACTTGTTGCATGTCTATCTGAAATTCAGAAACTGCTACAGTTTTTGCATACAGGTGTAGCCTAATCCCAAACTGAATAGTGTATCAGATAATTTGCTCAGTTATGACATGCCAAGTCGTAACCCGTGCGCCCCTAGTGATGGTGATACCAAATGATCAATAATATCAATAATAAACGACCTCGATATGATGGTTGTAGATGACAGATTGCAGTGAGCTGTATAGCTATCCACTGCTTTGGGTAGTATAGATATTTTGATGGAACAGTGACCTTTGATTGTTTCTCAGTCTGCTGTATGTGGCATACCTCCCTCTCATTACAAAAAAAAAAAGTAAATAAACTATTTAGGCTGGGGAAAAGTTATATTGAAGAATTATTTGTAGACTTGAAAATTATGATGATGAATTATTGAAGAAGAATGACAGAAAAAGAAAAGATGGTAAATGAAATTACTAACTTGTTTATGCATGTAGTCAAATTTTGGATCATTATGTTGTGTCTGGATTTCTGCTCACAGCAAGAAGCCAGTGTCACATCAAGCAAACACAAACTGGGATTTGTAGGGTGCCCTGTTGCAGATGAGCATGTATATTGATTTGCAATCCCAAAACTGATGAATGACAGATATTCTGATGTAAGTCGGTAGCAGTACATAACATCTTCATTTCCTCTTCCTTGCATGCATAATGTATCTGCAGTCAGGTTTTAGTACATGATGAAAAGAATGTGATAGGATCTTGCATGATTTTCTATAAGTGCTGCTCTTTCTGTGTTTAAGGGACACATTATGTATGTGTTCATTCCATTCTTTACTTTTTTAGAAATCAAAAAGTACAAATGCCTCATGTTAGGCTGGTTCTGATGGCAAATGTTTGTTTCTAGATACTGATATTTGCAGTTCAGTTTTATTTACTTTTATAAGGAGCTTTCATGGAATGGATGATATATGACTGGACATTCCTAATGAAGTATAGAATAGACATAGAGGCTGTATACAAAACTCATAAAAGGTACAGGGTGAGTTTGTCATAGTATTGAGTTGTACCAGAGTTTCTCAACTCATTCTTTTAGTCTTTATTAGGCAAGTGTAGCCGTTTGGAGATTTAATACCACCACCAAATCTTTCTAGCTAACCTCACATTTTCTTTCATTTGATGAGTGAGGTCAAAGTTTGTGGTTTTTGTGGTCAATTGCCATTTAGTGTACTATCAGCTGTGCTGAAAACTCAATAGTCTCTAGTTATTGATGGCCAATGCAACAGTTTTAATGATTACCTGTGTAATGTTAGCTGTAGCTCATTGTGTTTTATGATGGTTTCGGGTAACATAGAATGGATATGATATGCTCCTACTTGGCTCATGTTATAGCAGTGTATGTCATCTTCACCCCTCAGTTTGGCGAATGAATTGCCCAAATGATTGTTAGTTCGGACTAAATTTTGACACCAGTGTGACTACTCCCTTCTATTATCAATTCTTTGCTACATGCCTCCCCCAGAAATGAAGTGAAATGAAATAAAAGTATTAAACAAAACCTATGCAAAGAATGTCTGTTAATGCAACAAGTTCAATTGAGGTCATGATTATGTTTGGTAATTTATCATAAAATATTGCCAATGATTGTGTGGGAGTAATGTCTCTATATCAATCCTCTTAAATCTGTATTTCACAATGTAAGTAATTGGAAACAGAATGTAAAAATGCAATGCAAAACTCAGTGTCTGATTTGTTGGTTCTCCACTTTGACAAGAATTCCAGGATAAATGGCCATCCTCTGAGTTTCTATCAAAAGTTTTAGAAGGTAGGAATGTACAATGTATTTTCTTGGTCCTAATATTCAATCAATGCATGACTTATTGTTTTACAGGAAGACAACCGATATGTCTTCATTAGTGGCATGTATGTCTATACTTCAGATGATAAAATCATATTTTTTCTTTATATGTCACAAACTTTTTTAATCGAATAAGGGTTTGCAGATATGTTATATTTAGCATTAGCAAATATCTAATGCAATACATTTTAAGTGTTCTCTTGGGGTAACTAACTGTAGCTGAAACAATTCTGTATCTTATGAATCTTACTTTTTGGAAGGACAGTGGCAACAGAAATAATCATTCATATTTATATATCTCATGTTTTGTCTGTAGTTTGAGGTGGTATGGGTTGAAAATGAATTCTTCCAGCTGTTGTACTTCTGATCAGATAATGGAGTTAAGTATTACCTTCATTTTTCCTCTGTCTTCCTTTTCTTATAAGTCTTCCACAGGGTACTATACTCACAGATAGTCATTCCACTTTGCATTGGTACTATGTAGTGCATTAATGTTATATGCTGAATCTATACTGTATATGACCGAGATGATGATCATTATCTGATCATTATCTGTTTGATTGTCATGCTGTCCTGGTGGAGGCATTTTGCATCCATGATGACTTCACCTCATTATGCAGACTTCCGAGTCAAATACAAATGTGATTGTCATTTCTCCAGTCTCTATGGTTTTTCCAAATCTTTTATTAACATTGTTCTTCAGTATCTACAGTTTTTTGGAGTAAAGGAGCAGAAACAATGTATTTTAAAGGGATCGTACAGTTTTGGTTGAGACCTAATTTCAGGTTTCTAACGTTTTTGGTGATATAATGAGAAACCTCTTATGAAATATGAAAGAGCATGTAATTCTTTAAGGAATTCAACGTTTATTTGATGAAAATTGGTTTTGAAATGGCTGAGATATCCAAAAAAGAGCGATTCTAATAAAGTGTGGGACCCACACTTTATTATGATTGCTTTGTGTTACTTTGTTTTTGGATGTTTCAGTCATTCCAAACCCGATTTTCATCAAATAAACTCTGAATTCCTCTTAAAATGGTATGCTCTGTACTATATCATAAGTGTTTTCTTGGTATCTCGCAAAAAGTTAAAAGCCCAATTCTCATCTCCACCAATACTGTAGTATCCCTTTAAATGACACAGAGAAAGACAGGTACCACCAGTCCTGTTGAGGATGCTTCCATTTTGGTATTTTAGCACATGGACAGGTCTATTATATAGCTTCTGGTATGAATCGCTCATTTTATTAATATAACATCAAAATTGTGATAATTTTCATGGAGGAGTATTCTTCCAATGGAGAAGTCTGTGAGCAACACTTCCGTGATTTCTTCATCCATGTTACTAATATGATTAACAAAACAAATTGCCTGGAAACACGTCCATTATACTCTGCCTAGGGGAAGCTGCATTCCAGTGTCTTTCTTAGCAATATTAATGCAGTAGCAGTGATTGACATAATGTCATTGACAGTGTCACGAGTGGAGTGACAGACGCTCTCCTCCACTGAGGTCAATTTGCATAGAATTTGTAAATAAGCACCTCAGTATGTAAATTGATGCAAACTTTTTAACATGTCAATGGAAGACATTCCAGACCGCTCTCGGTAGAGCCACGGTAGTGCTATGTGTGGCAAGGAGCGGCAGTATGACATCAGGCCTTGAAGGGGACATCACGCTGTGGTGCTGTCTCCGTGACACATTGCATGAGAATGGCCACTTGGTAACGGTGACAGGGGCCGCCACCCCAGTCAGTATTACTTAGAGATACCCACAGATAGTGGTAAGTGCATTAATTTTGTAATTTTTATATTGTTAATTGGAATAATTCGTTTGTCTAAATGATATCTGAAGTGAGAGTGAATTGTGATAAACGTTTCGGTTAATATGTGATATAGAATATATAATGGCTGTTATGCGTAGTTGCATGAGCCTGAATATATTTGTATAATGAGGTAATTTCAACGTCAGTCAGGATGTGAATGTAATATGAATGTGTTTCAGTGCTCTGGCTTGAAGTTATGTGATTATTTTAATATTTGAAGGGTTTCCGGGTTTCCCGAAGGGTCAAGGGCCCACTGACACTGCAAGAGGCAGGTGCATAAGGGCGTAGACTGTCGACCAGCTCCGAGGCAGTAAGGGAGCATAGACTGTCGACCGGACTTCATTCCTGGATGCTGAGGAGACACCGCTAAGACGTCCGTCGGGAGAGCGACCACGCGAACGGCAATCGCGAAGAGTTGCTACGACAGACCACGCGACAGTCCATCCCAGCACCAGCGTAACGGGGCCCCGTCGTCGACCGACATCGTCATCGACCTGCATTGTCATCGTCATACATCGTCGTCATAAGCCATCGTCACGCAACGTGCACCCGTGACAGCCATTCGAGGTGAAATAAGTCCAATTTAAGTTAGACATAATAAAGTCCTAAGAGCCAGAAAGCCGCTGAGCAGGAATAATTTATGTTCGTTTTTTCTCTTTTTATAATTTGCTGTAAAACCAAGATTCACAGTTATAGACAATTAAAATATTTGAGTTAACTGAATGCACATTGTTTCCTCCGTTTCATCTTGTATGAGTTACAGCCTGCCAACAGTTCTCAGAGGTTATGAAAATTTCTTTGGTCCGTTTATTTCCATATATAAGGATGGAAATCGGGCAAATTCTGTGACAATTGGGGGCTCGTCCGCTGGAGAGAACTTGGCAGGGTTTATTCATACAAGAATTTGAGACGTGATTTGTGTAACCTCGTGTTGTGTGTATAAGATATCACAATGGAATTAGAGAAGTACGTACAGTTAGGTAAAGATTGTGGACTGCAAGGTACAGAACTAGTGGAGTTTGCCCGCACTGAAAGAGACAAGTATCTCGAAGAAAAGAGACGAGATGAAAAGTTAGAAAGAGATGAAAGACAGGTACAAAGGGAAGAAATAACCAAGCAAAAGAGGATTGAGTTAGAAATAGCTCAATATAGGAGTGTCAATGTGAAGGGAACAAATAGTGTAAGGAATAGCTTACCAAGCTTGCCGGCGTTTCGCGCTGACTCTGACGATTTGGACGCTTATCTGTTGCGCTTTGAGAGATATGCAAAACAAAGTCAGTGGCCAGAAGAATGCTGGGCTCCTGCATTGGGGAACCTTTTGACCGGGCGCGCTTTGGAAGTTTATTCTCTCTTACCGGCAAATGAAGCTGATGACTATGAGAGTCTGAAAGATACACTCTTGCGGCAATTTGCGCTAACTGAAGAAGGCTTTCGCAAACGTTTTCGAGAGGCGCGGCAGAAAATGGGCGAATCATTTGGGCAATTTGCAACGCGCATAACCGGATATGCTACTAGATGGGTAGAGATGTCGGGTACAAGTAAGTCCTATGAAGGGCTACTAGAGCTAACGGTGCGTGAACAGCTGCTCGAATGTTGTGATCGTGGATTATCTGTTTTCATTCGTGAGAGAAACCCACGATCGGTGAAGGAGATGGCAGATATCGCAGATCGGTATCGGGACGCACACGGGCATGGCGGCTCCGGTAAACGCGCACGCGACGATAATAAGTCTCGTAACCAGGGCAACGAAGCAAGCCAAGCAAAGAAAGGGGGCACTACGTCACGTGACAACCAGGGTTGCTTTGTCTGTGGTAAGCAAGGACATTTTGCTTCCAAGTGTCCAGACCGTAAAACTGACCAGTCGAAAGTAACTAGCAAGCAGTATGTGCCAAAGTCAAAACAGACGGGGGCAACATGTGTGGTAGGAGTATGCCCTACTCATGATGCTCACGAGAGAGGGAATATTTGTGGCACACCTTCTGTTAAACTGATGTGTGGTCACGAGTTACCCCTTCTTAGCGGTGGGTGTAACGTAGGCACAGACATGCCGACATGTGAAGGTAGGTTAAACGGTAAAAGAGTGAAGGTGCTGAGAGACACTGGTTGCAACACCGTAGTGGTGAAACGTCAACTGATAGAGGAGTCTCAGCTGACTGGTGAGGTTCAAACTTGTGTGCTCATAGATGGTACTGTGAGAAAAGTGCCACTAGCAAAAGTTGAAATCAATTCACCATACTTTGTTGGAACAACACATGCTTTATGTATGACGAATCCTATCTACGATCTAATCATAGGTAATGTTAGTGGTGCTAGGCAGCCTGGTGACGAGGACATCGGATGGAGCGGAGAGGATGCTAGGGAGAAGCCGTCAGCTGAGGAGATGACGACCTCCGGTTCAGAGGCAGAGTCCGCGGAAGCAGAGTCTTCGAAAGGGACAACGCAGAACGGCATCACAACGACCTCCGACAGTCGTGATCGTCCCCACACTGACGAGAGGGTGAAGCAGTCACCGACACCCCTACCTACAACCAACGAAAGTGCAGCAGTAGAGACAAGAGGCATGAGGAAATCGAAGGAACGGCCGTGGAAGAGACTAGGATCAGCAGACCAGCCGACGATCACTGCAACCAGGGAGGAGATGATCAGACAGCAGGCGCGAGATGCCACACTGGAGAAACTTCGGAAGTTGGCGGAGAAAGGTGAGGCTAAGGCTGTAGGGAAAGGAAGTGAGGTCAGATATTTTTGTCGTGACAATCTTCTCTTCCGTGAATACAGGTCTCCCTACGTCGAGAGAGGAAAGACATTCACGCAGCTAGTGGTGCCCCAGCCGTATCGCAGTGAAGTACTCCGACTAGCTCACGACTCCCCTCTAGCAGGTCACCTGCAGACGAAGAAGACGGCTGACAGGATTCTTGCCCACTTCTATTGGCCAGGGATCCAAGCTGATGTCAAGCGTTACTGTGCATCATGCGATTCATGTCAACGCACCACGCCAAAGGGTAAGATAGGGAAAGTACCCCTGACCATCCCCCCTTTGATTGATACATGTTTCCGTAGAGTGGCGGTCGATTTGATCGGACCACTGGAACCGATCACTGAGAGAGGGAATCGATATATCTTGACGATAATCGATCTTGCTACTAGATACCCAGAGGCGGTAGCATTACCACGAATCGAAGCAGAACGGGTAGCAGAGGCGTTAGTTGAAGTATTCTCGAGGTTAGGCATTCCTAATGAGATACTCTCTGATAACGGCACTCAATTTGTTTCAGGTGTGATGAAAGAAGCAGCTCAACTCCTGGGAGTGAAGCAATTTCACACGACACCATACCACCCGATGGCGAACGGCGCCTGCGAGAGATTCAACGGCACGTTGAAACAGATGCTGAGGAGAATGTGCCAGGAGCGACCTCGTGATTGGGACCGCTTCCTGCCAGCTCTTCTCTTCGCATATCGAGAGGTGCCTCACGAAAGCCTTGGCTTTTCTCCTTTCGAACTCATGTACGGCCGAGTGGTGAGAGGACCCATGACTGTACTAAAAGAACTGTGGACTAAGGAGATCCCTGATGAGGAAACGAAGACTACGTACCAGTACGTCATCGATCTCCAAAACCGACTCGAACAGACGTGTGAACTCGCCAAAGAGGAGCTGTCCAAAGCATCAAGGAAGTACAAGAAACACTTCGACGTGAAGACGAAGGAGAGACGCTTCGAGTGCGGCGACAAAGTGCTACTCCTGTTACCAACGACGAGGAATAAACTGCAAATGCAATGGCGAGGTCCATTCCAAGTCGTGCAGCGAATCGCCAGAGACGATTACCGACTGCTTGTGAATGGTAAGGAAAGGACCTACCACGCCAATCTCATGAAGCGGTACATTGGGAGAGAAGACGAGAAAGTCAACGATGTCGAGAGCGAAAACCAGAGACAACTGGAGGCGAACTACGTCAGTGTCGTGGACGACCAGGTAGATGATGACGGATCGGTGCCCATCTCATTTCCCTCCATCGAAGCGTCGGAAGGCGTGCATGACGCGAAGTGCAACGACGAGCTAGATGAGGAGAAGATGAGGAAGGTAAAGACTCTCCTGCTGGAGTTCTCGGACGTCATGAACGATGTCCCGGGACGGACCGACATTATCGAGCACGCCATCGAAAACTTCTTCTCGAAACGCTTCTCGAAAACTGCTAAAACGCGAGCGCGTGTACCCAATCGCTGAGCGCGAGTGTCTAGCTCTTGCGTGGGCGGTCAAAAAGTTCTCGTACTTTTTGTATGGCCGAGCATTCCAGCTGCAAACTGACCACTACCCGCTTGCTCATCTAACACACGCGCGAATGCAAAATCCAAGAGTCATGCGCTGGGCGCTTGCACTGCAGGCATATCAGTATCGTGTACAGGTAATCAAGGGTTCAGAGAATGTTGGGGCTGATTACCTCAGCAGATGCCCTACTGAGTAGAAATAGAGGTGTAAACAGCCCATGTTATTTCTACTATATGTGAGTTTAATCACAACGTAATTTTGCAATGAATTAATTGTTATTGCTATATACATTGTATGCTAGGAGGTATATTGGAAAGCTATAGTATTGCACACATTATATATGCTGAGTATGAGGTAAGATTTACAGTTGACTCATACATCTCTGAAATTACTTGACTGCTCTGAATCAGACACCGCGGTATAATACCGTGCATAAGAAGGTTTTGCACATTACATTTTATTTTGTAGCAACAGCTAATGCACATAATATGCGATTAGCACAGGTATCATAATATTCTCCAATGTTATACTGGCCAACAAGAAGAGTCTGTTGAAATTGTGCCGAAAATGTCAATTTTGTATTGTGCGGTGAAAAAAAGGTAATTTTATTATTGAACTGTGGCTGGTATAATAACGCAAAAGAGTGTTAAAAGAGATATGATGAAGTTTATATGTTACCTAATTGACTGAGTAAATCAGATTGTATAGTATACTGTGGAGTTTGTTGGTTCGATAGAATACTCATATAAACTGTCTCCATGGACAGCAGCCGACATTTGGAACAGTAGTCTGTCATGTATCACGACAAGTGAAGTTATGAAGCAGTGAATTGTTATAAGGAGTATAATGCTTTTGATTTAGAAGAGTAATGGTGAGAAAGTACTTACCTGCTACAGACATTTGATTTTTATTAGAGAAATGGCTATTGTTTCAGAGCGACTGTCATCTTAAATGGGGGGTTATTTGTCACGAGTGGAGTGACAGACGCTCTCCTCCACTGAGGTCAATTTGCATAGAATTTGTAAATAAGCACCTCAGTATGTAAATTGATGCAAACTTTTTAACATGTCAATGGAAGACATTCCAGACCGCTCTCGGTAGAGCCACGGTAGTGCTATGTGTGGCAAGGAGCGGCAGTATGACATCAGGCCTTGAAGGGGACATCACGCTGTGGTGCTGTCTCCGTGACACATTGCATGAGAATGGCCACTTGGTAACGGTGACAGGGGCCGCCACCCCAGTCAGTATTACTTAGAGATACCCACAGATAGTGGTAAGTGCATTAATTTTGTAATTTTTATATTGTTAATTGGAATAATTCGTTTGTCTAAATGATATCTGAAGTGAGAGTGAATTGTGATAAACGTTTCGGTTAATATGTGATATAGAATATATAATGGCTGTTATGCGTAGTTGCATGAGCCTGAATATATTTGTATAATGAGGTAATTTCAACGTCAGTCAGGATGTGAATGTAATATGAATGTGTTTCAGTGCTCTGGCTTGAAGTTATGTGATTATTTTAATATTTGAAGGGTTTCCGGGTTTCCCGAAGGGTCAAGGGCCCACTGACACTGCAAGAGGCAGGTGCATAAGGGCGTAGACTGTCGACCAGCTCCGAGGCAGTAAGGGAGCATAGACTGTCGACCGGACTTCATTCCTGGATGCTGAGGAGACACCGCTAAGACGTCCGTCGGGAGAGCGACCACGCGAACGGCAATCGCGAAGAGTTGCTACGACAGACCACGCGACAGTCCATCCCAGCACCAGCGTAACGGGGCCCCGTCGTCGACCGACATCGTCATCGACCTGCATTGTCATCGTCATACATCGTCGTCATAAGCCATCGTCACGCAACGTGCACCCGTGACAGCCATTCGAGGTGAAATAAGTCCAATTTAAGTTAGACATAATAAAGTCCTAAGAGCCAGAAAGCCGCTGAGCAGGAATAATTTATGTTCGTTTTTTCTCTTTTTATAATTTGCTGTAAAACCAAGATTCACAGTTATAGACAATTAAAATATTTGAGTTAACTGAATGCACATTGTTTCCTCCGTTTCATCTTGTATGAGTTACAGCCTGCCAACAGTTCTCAGAGGTTATGAAAATTTCTTTGGTCCGTTTATTTCCATATATAAGGATGGAAATCGGGCAAATTCTGTGACAGACAGAATCTTGGTTTGGAAGGCTTTTTGTGGGGCATATCCAAGTAATCTGAAGAAATCTAGTTGAAAATGATTGTGAAATATATAGCACATGCTTAGATATTCTTTTGGCCACATAAATGATGATCAGGGTATTAAAGATCAGCACTCGCCAACATGCATTTTCATCGCTTAGGTCCTTTAAGGGTGTAGCACAATTTGCTTCTTAAATGGGGCCAACTGAATTTCATTTGAAACAGTACATTGTTGCAACACAAGGTTCAGCTGGTGAACTTCTACTGCACAGTGCCAAACTTTGCAAGGTGATTTAAGTGTGGGCTAAAAGCTATCCCAGTCTTCCAACATGTGCTGTAAAGCTGATGCCACTCCTATGTCAGGCAAGCCTTCATTTCATCTTTTTCTCTACTCACATATCTGTGCTTTCTCTCTCGGTATGGCTTCTCACCTT
Source organism: Diadema antillarum (assembly GCF_040938485.1). Taxonomy (NCBI): domain Eukaryota; kingdom Metazoa; phylum Echinodermata; class Echinoidea; order Diadematoida; family Diadematidae; genus Diadema; species Diadema antillarum. The sequence goes on from NW_027271106.1 coordinate 65,313, forward strand.
GTTTGTACAATACTCAAAATACACAGTAGGTAGCAGAAACTGTGGAATCCATGTAATATTTGTATGTTTACATCGCTGTAAAAAAGACAATATTTATTAATAAAGGAGCAATAACCTGTGTAAAAACTATTTGAAAGTGTGAAGATTATTAATTTGTTGTCTTGTAATGTGCTCTATTGTAGTCCTACTTGCCAGAAAGTGAAGTATAATTTTGCTGTGACTGTCAATGGATATTCAAGAGTTCACCAAAACAAGATAGTACAGTGTAATAAAAAGCATTAACACAATAATGAAAATGATAACACGAATACAATAACGATAGTGATTCTACAACTTATTGTCATTGATGGTACAATGCACTCCTGCTATAACGAACACGGTTATAATGAAATTCTGGTTACAACAAATTAAAGATTAAGGCTGCAACATTATCCTACCTATGCTTTTTATTGTTTATTTGTTCAGTTATAGCGAAATTTTGATATAACAAAAGAAAACTACCAGTCCCAAGGATTTCGTAATAAGGGGAGTCCACTGTATCAACATTCTGATTATCATGATTGTAATTTATTGTGCCAATAATTGTGAAGTATATGGTCTAATGTACATAGGGTAGCCCTTTTAGCACAAATACTGTTTTTCCAAAGGGTCCTGCCACTGCTTTCACACAAATATTTCCAGGTAACCATTACACCTATGTAGGTCAATATTGGGAAACATCCCAGGATGAACTTGTTAGACTAGATTTATGCCCAATTCCAATGCTTAATCCATTGAGGATGAACTGATTTTATCTCCTATCACATGCAGTTCCCATTTACCCCAGCTCAAGAATACTTGAGACTAGTCTACAATGGGTTTAGAAAATAAATACTCATCCATTTTAACCCCAAAAATGACAACAATGCTCTCAATGTGACACACTTGGGGTCATTGCACTTTAAAAAAAAATTCCATCCTCCATGTTTGATTTTGTGCATAATTGTATCACACAAACAAACCAACAACAAAACCAGTAATCCTGATCAAACGTTATGTGACTCCTGTATGCTGGCACTGTGTTTTTCTTTTCTTTTTTTTTCTCTCTCTCTCTCTCTCTCCCTCTCTTTCTCAATTTTCACATTAAAAAAAAAAACAGTTTGTTCATTTAGTTCCTGATATCATCAATAGCATGTATGATTGACATTTTTGGAACAAAAAGCAGGTCACAGGTTCAAAACCTACATGTATAGTCTTTGCACAAGTGTCTTCCAGGCGTGACCGTTATCTGTGCCGCTCCTCACCCCTTCCAGTTTTCTCATTATTGTCTTTGTTAGATGAAACCAGTGGCGTGTATGGAGGCAAGAAAATGTGCCAGGGGAGCAAAGATTGCCCACATCAAGTTTGCCATCAAAACACCTGACTTAAACGCGTGACCAACAACTCCCGTCTTTTACTCATGCAAGGAGATATAAAGATATGCTTGTATCAACCGTATAGAATTTCACTTGTCCAGCCCTGTTCACGTGCGCAAAAGAGTTCCTCTTTCAGAGGTGTTTTTTTTTTCTTCCATGTGAAAACTTAAAATTCTAATTCTGAAGGAATGAAGAGGCTAAAACTCTCCGTCATGTGGTTGTTGCTGTTTTCATTATAGGCCTACAACATAATAATTAAGCAAAAAGGCATTACCTGCGTAGAAAAAAACAACTCTTTACCACAATTTGCTGGAAAGCGCAATGCCTTTTCTATAAAAAAAAAAACGATGTCAACACATCCAATCACACAGATCTCGCTCGACATTACTCCACCAATCTGTCAACGTTTTAATGAAGGAGATGACCTTCCTGTTTTCGTCGTGACCGTGCGCATGAATGCTTGTGAACAGTAGAGGTGCGATGATAAAAGCCACATCCGCATTGAGGCAGACACTCGTGCCTTGCCTACACTTTTATCAGAATAACAAAGAAACAGATGAACCACGACGGAGAACGGAAAAGGAAAACACAAATGTATCAACCTTCTTCGTTGACCTAGTTATTATATGTGACATAAGTTCTGACCTCCGAAAGAGACAATTATACATTCAGCTCAATTCCCACAGAATTATGGAAATTGTGAATAAAGTTTGCAACTGTTTGAATGGTGGAGCTGACGTCCCTCTTCAAACTAGGCGTCGAAGGGAACGTTTCTTCACATTATTATATGCGCCATCTTTTTTTGAACTAGGATTCTATCACCACTTGTAGTGTTGTTGTTTTGTTGTTTTTTTTTTTTCATTCAAATTTTAATTCTTGTTTTCTACGAAATAAAATGCCAAATGCATGACTTGCCTGGTACGTACAGTACAGAGGCATTGTATCCAAGAGTGTCTTCCACAAGCTTGGGGAATATTCGGGGGATATTATGGAGACACTGATGGCTACTCTATACCACATACCCTATATAGGGTTAATTTGCCATTACCAGTGGAACACCACGCACGGTAATCCTGCTCCTTCTCCATTGTTCTCTGACAATTAATCGCTAGGTTTACATTTCCCTGGAAACAAACATGTCAGCCGCCGGGGTCTCATCAAGACTCGAAGGTGATCGAGGGAGAAAAGTAAAAAGACATCTAAAACACTGATCAATTCAGTGCTTATTTACGTCGATGTAGGGCAATTTGTCAATCAGTTGCAATGAAAACATCTCGACGGAAGAATTTTCATGAATTTGAATAACAAAGCAGTACCCGCTGCGTGCTATAAGGATTAGAACCAACACTTGCTGTCGGGCGAAAGCTCGGTGGTCTGGTGGAGATGACACCTGTTCGGTGATCAGGAGGTCGTAGGTTCGAATCCTGCTCGAGTATGTACGCCCATGATTTTTTATCATGGCTACTACTAAAACACTGATCAATTCAGTGCTTATTTACGTCGATGTAGGGCAATTTGTCAATCAGTTGCAAAAGACATCTTTATACAAACAAATTACTGTATAGTTATGTTTTTATTTCTTCAAAAATTATGAAACTCTGTTATATTCGAACTGGGTTATACATAGATGCAAATCAGGTTCCTGCAACCTTAGTTAAAATTTCGGCAATTGTTTTTGATGATGATGATGATGATGATGATGATGAAGGCATTGTTACTAAGATGATGGCAATGATTGACGATGACTATTGTGAAGACGAAGATGATGATGATGACAGAACTAAAGATGAACGTGAAGAACAAAGGAAGAAGAAAAATAAAACATCTAAAAAGGACGATTTTACTTATAAACGATCACAAGCGTTTAAGAGAACTGAGATGCGAAATTAATGTATAATTACGTAATTTCATATCACACTGGTATGCAGTAGGGCAGATTGAAGGGCACTTTCACATAGCTACTCTTTTGGACATTGGTACCAGCATAAATTATCAAGATATTTTTAAGTGCTTGGAAATAATGGGATTACCAAATTACAGCAGTATACACAAATATTGCTGTGTTCCGTATCAATGAGTGTTCATCACCCCCACAGGAAGCTGTTTTAGACCATTGTAAAGCTTTGCACATTATCGATGTATTTAGCTCTTCTATGGATTAAATTAATGGTACAGTTTTGGTTGAGATGGGGCTTCAGATTTTTTTTATTTATCTATCTTTTGTGAGATAATGAAAAACCACTTTGTATATATGAGAATGAAAGAGTGTGGTCTAAGAGGAATTCAAAGTTTGTTTGATGAAAATTGTTTTCAAAATGGCTGAGATATCCAAAACAAAATGGTCCTGATAAAAGATGGAACCCATCTTTTATTTGGACCACTTTGTTTCAGGATATCTCAGCCATTTCAAAATCGGTATCCATCAAATAAACCATTTATAAAATATGGAAGAGTGCATAATTATGAGAGAAATCCAAAGTTTATTTAATGAAAATCGGTTTTGGAATGGCTGAGATATCAAAAGAAAATAACAAAGTAGTCCTAATAACAGGTGGGACCCACCTTTTACTTGAGTATTCTAGGACCACAACCAAAGCTCGTATACCATCCCTTTAAGAATGAAATATAGATTGATGCATCAACTTGCTACTCTGATCCAGCGACCAATCATAATGTTGCAAGCGCTGTCAGGAGTATATAAGTGGTCATTCGTGCACTATACCATCATTAACGAGTATGGTTTCTGAGCGATGATACCGTTTGATTAATAAGAACAGTGCTATATATATTTAACTATATATTCCATGGGAATACTATAGATAGGCCGAGTTACGTCACCCCCAGAGTTCACGATGGCCTTGTTTGATGAAAGGTCATGATTGGATGCTGTTTCATTGGTCATTCCGAGTACTAGTGTTTCATAGAAAATATAACAATAGACGTTGAAATAGGAAGATAGCGAAATGCGACACTCTGAGATTCGTTTTTGCAAAGGCTTGTATATTATAGAATTCCCCGTGAGGTGGGCAATGGTGGGTATATTATCATGGCACCAGCAAAATGCAAAACTGACAGCCTAGAAACAATACCGGCCATCATGATTTCATTCCCAGATTTCTGATGGTAAAGTCAAAGAAGTCGTTACTTCACCTGTATTTACAATAGTCACCTACACTTGTCATAATGCGAACATAATACAAAACATATAGAATATAATGTATCTATATCTATCAATCAATCTCTCACTCACTATCTAAGAAATGATAAACATAGTGATCTATTAATGTGTTATAATATAAAACCCAATACACTCTACCTACTTATGAAATGTTTACACATACAGATAGTAGGTATGTAATATCAATCTAATACTGTAGATAATACATATACGTACAAAAATACAAGTATATACAACGAATGATCATTTTACGGGGTTTTAAAAAATGTCAGCTGTGGAGACTGCTCATAATACCTGGCACAGCAGTCTATGTGATCTCGGCGAGCTTTTGGAATAGGCTCAGCTACACGGTTGAGTATACGCTGCCGAGGTAAGAAGGTACTTCGTGGCATCGCTAAACCTCGGAATGACCCGGGATCGCATCTCACGTCGATGTCGGTGATTGGCCCGAATGGCCATCTGATCGCAACGGCAAAAAAAGTTTGTTAGTGTTTTTGTTTTGTTTTTTAAATCTATATATTTCCTCATTTGATGTCTCTCTGTTTTCACTCTCTCTCTCTCTCTTAGGTTATAAATACCATTGTCTGAAAAATAAGACCCATCTAATAATGGATTATAAAGCAAAATGATGCCAGCAGGGGCCGCGTTTGTGTGTGTGTATGGGGGAGGGGGCATTGAATGAACGCAGTCTTATGATTATTGTTCGAGATTTTCATTCTGAAATCAACAGACTTTCATCTGTTAATAACTGAGGGCGAAATTATGGCAGCAAAAGAACAAATAAGAAGAAGGAAGAGCGGTAAATATTTTGGAATTTCGTTTTCATCGAATTGCATTCTACTGCACAATGCGATCATTCAATTTCGAACGAATCTGAGTGATCACCTAAATCAACAGTCAGAATTCTAACTACGTGTAGTTCATTCAACTGAATTTTATCAGTTTGGGATTTCACGATTTTCTCATAGAAACGTATATGTAAAAAGTGTGTTTAAAAAGTACCCGTTTATAAAAGTGTATATGTAAATTCGCACATGCATCACCCTGATGAACGTCAAAGAATTCAAACTCACGAAATAACAAGTTTTTTTTTTTTAATTGAATAGCATCATCTTGACAGTTGTTGCTGTTGTTTTTTTTTTTTGTTTGGTTTTTTTGATGCTGTGTTCTCCGTACTTCTCTTCATCTTAAAGTCTACAGAATCTCTATGATTATGATCGCTAGGAATAAATAGGTCTAGATACGGCTAGGATTGTGGCAACATAATAGTGAAGACACAGGGATGGTCCAGCAGCCACCAAGAGTTGGGGCTAAAACTAAAGGGGGGACGCCCCTCCCATTTTTTTATTTCTTTTGTTTTAACCCCCCTCAAAAAAAAAAAAAAAAAAAGATAAGGGGGACGCCCGGTGCGACCAGCCTGGATCCACCATTGCCACCATTTATTGAGAATGGCGTAAAGGTGCGGTAATCACTCTTAAACAACTTCGACAAAACAGAGTCTTCAGTATGCCCCGCTAATCGTATACAACCTCCCTGACAAGCCTTTCATCATCTCAACAGTTGTAGCCAACAGGGCACTGAATGTGGCAATTCGAACGTTCAAAGTGCGGTAGTGTGGACCTATGAATGAAACTGAAATTGGTATTTGGGACGAAATTGATCGTCCATCTCCAGCAGCTATAATATGGTGAAAAATTGCATGACAACTTCGCGTGAATATCTCTGTCGCACGATACACTGAATAAAATTGAATTCTAAAGGAATTATATAAAACAAATGTGAATGCTCCAAGAATGAAAATGAACCATGACAGCAGTGAGTTGACCAAAGTCGTTAGACCTTGAACGCCTGTTCATGAATTTGAATGCAAATCTGATGAAGTTGGGCGGGAAAACTTATACAGATAGATTGCAGTTTACAGAATAAAGCTATAGCATCTCTGCGTGATAGTACAGTTCGACTCATTGTAGTGTGTAACCTAGTGATGATTGTATTATGATGATCATGTTATAATTAACGCTGATACTCAGCTGGTATTTGATCGTCATGATTGTTATTATAATGTTATCCATCCTCATGACGATATAATTTTCTGTTATTATAATCATTAGCAGCGGTATTTTGTTTTTACTATTATTACTATTGATATATCATTATGATGTTACATTGCAAGTCATGAAAATTAGAGAAAAAAATCAATCATTGCAATGTGAATTTACACAGAAGTAAAGATACAGGAGTTAAAATTGACGCCGGGTGTGTTTTAAGGGAATGAAGATCATGCATGCCATGGGTTCAAGTACACATGTATCGGATCATCTGTTCTTAATTATCAATATAATATTATTTTAGATCTGTTTCTTTATACGTTTGCCAAAGGTTAACAAGCCAAAGTGCCCTGCAGATCTGTAGGAACACACCTCGGCCACCAGGGCTATATTAAGTACCGTGTTTTTTTTTTTTGTTTTTTTGTTTTTTGTTTTTTTGCTTTTGTTTTTCGGTTTTTTAGTTTACAAAAGTCTGTAGTTTTTACGCTACGACTGCTTGCAAGACTAGCAGAAACTTTAAAAATGGCGTCCGACACAGAGACCACGCAGCACGTGAAGAGAAAGAGGGTTGCGAAAAATAGGAAGAAAGCATGGAGGAAACATTCAAATATTAAAGATGTTGAAGAATTCATTGAAGATCAACGTATGCAGCTTAGGACTGGGTGAGTCATTGTGTTTTGTTACTTCACAAATCATTGTGAACTTTTTATTTCAGACAAAACAGATCGCAATCTGTTCAGTCCCACATATTGCGTTTGACGTAAGTCGCGTTTATCTTAAGAAAATCAGATACACACCAAGCCATGAAATGACATCAATTATCCGTAGATTGATACGTGATATAGATATGAACAGTGTTTAAATCATTCGATTTTTTTGTTTTCTTGAAAAAATCTCGCATTTTAATAACTTTTCGCGTACCAGATTTTCCCATTAGGTTCTAGTGGCGGCTTTGATTCGCCCATCATCGTAAGTAACTACACGCAGCGCTGGCGACAGCGCTGCACCTCTTTTCCTTCGCGGACGTTGTTATCGTTCACTGTTTCCTTCATGAATATCTTTATTAATCGTGGAAAACTAAAATATAAGGAATTATCGTAATCTATGACCATCATTCAATAACCGGTATGCGATTTTTTGTTTATTTACGTCTAAAACTTACCGAAATCTATGGCTGAAATCAGGTCTGTAAACGTCCTTACTGCTTCACTCCTCATCTGCGTGTTATATGAATGGCATTCACTCTCGTATACTACAACGTAGGTAGTCGGGGCGGAAGTGATGAGATAGTCGGATGACCCCGACTAAAAAAGTTCAAATCATTGCCGGTGCAGCACGCGCGGATCTACTACAAGCTTTACGTAACACATGAAACGCACGGGCGCACGGGCGTACGTAAAAAGCAACCACTTCTGAATACGCATGCGTAGTAGTTTGTTGCTTTTGTGAAGCTCTCGAAGGAAAAGATGCCACCGCACGATCTACTCCGAAAAATTCAACAATAAGGTCTGGATACCAACAAAACGCCGAATTCAACTCAACCATCAGGAAAATACGCTGTAGGTAAGTGTTGCAAATTATATTACTCTTAAAATCATACAAAATAAAAGGTATTTTATGTGATTTTGCCGTCAATAGTGACGGTCGTTTACAACGTTGAAACACTAACACATGTCAGACCCTGTGCGCAGCACAGTGTCTGGTCAGGCTACATCGTAAGTAACGTTACATTAGAGTAAAAGCCCCAATTTTCGGACACTTAAGCTTTTTTGCAATGTTTATTCAACTCAAATAATATTCCACAAAATTATATCTATAATAATGTATGTTTAATATATCAACCTAATTTTTCCCAATATTTATTTTGTTAAACAGATCATAAAATTTCACAAAATCCCCAAATATATAATATATTAACCCAAAATTCGGACAGCGTCTCCAAAATTCAGACACGCGTGCAATGTCAATACGCATACAAGGCCACTGAAAAATCCGCGCACGCCATACCTTGTTGGCACATGGTTGCATCGGGGATGTTGCGGCTCCTGTTCGTGTCCAAATTTTGTGGACTCTGTACTTGCATTCAGCCCCTGGGCCTGTACATTTATTCACTGCATCAGCACGTACGGAGATTTTGTTTTTCTTTAGTGTTTTTGAGGATACCATCACACTCTGAGCTTGCAATAAACGAAAAATCTCGCAACAGAACGGCGTAATTTTTCAATTTTTAGCGCTTTTTCGGCGACCCTGATTCTTTACACGGGACCTAATTCGCGGGCGCTTTGGAAAAGTTGCGGCGATTCCACGTTTTTGACGGCAAAATTTAGTATTTTAGATGGATTTTTTGAGGTGACTCAGGCACTTTCCTGTGGTGAACGAGTGTGCTAGTATGTGAAACGATGTGATATGCTTGTGTTGTGACAGTCCACTTTGCTGCCTTGTGATAAGTGGTAAGTGTCCGGATATTGGAGGCCGGCCAAAAATTGGGGTGCTTACTCTAAATAGAGAGCTCACTAGCGCTGAGCCAGCGCGCGGCCTTCGCGGCGTCCGCGGGCAGTCGTAAATCACACAACACCCATAGGGACTCCTGCGGCAGCAACCGCGAAACTCTTCTCGGGCTCTGATCAGGCAGCCAATTTTACAGAAACAGGCATTGCAAGGTCCATTTTGTCTACCGTTCTTGCCACATGCGCTAACATGAGTGCGATAAATTTTCCTTTCAAAAAATCAGAAAACATTTCAATTTTGAAAAAAGTGAAGTTTCAATACTGCCATATTTTGCCCAATGTGGATTAAGTACACAATACACCAAAGGTCACGACAACTGTAAGTGCAAAATTTGGACTTAGCCTGCTGAACAGATCATCCTCCTCGGGCAACTAGCGGTAGGTAGCAGATGCAAACCCACGTACACGAAGGCAAAAAGTAGTTCAGGTTTGTGATTTGAGCATGTTGTTTGACATACAGCCGTATTACTTTTGAAAAGAATGAAATCAATTCACCCCTGTCATACCTACTACAGCTAGCGATCGTCGCGAATGGGCTCAGAAGTTGAGCACTGCGTGTTT